>NC_091355.1:10748447-10818447 GCF_038502225.1 Cherax quadricarinatus | reverse complement strand
ACCTGTCTCCTGCTTAAAAGACTAGCCAAAGGTTTACTAAGTTCCTCCTTACATTCCTTTATAACCCTTGCAAACAGTTCATCAGGGTCCAGGGATTTATTAGGTTTTAATTTATCAGTTTGTTTGAGAACCATGTCACTAGTGACTTTGATCGGGCATAACTTATTTTCGTCCTAATCTACATAGTTTATCATTTCTGGAATTTCTCTTGTGTGTGTGTGTGACTCAATCAATATTTGCACCAATAACTCCTTACAATTGTGACCGGGTGTGGAAGTGTGAATTGCTCATTACTCTATAATTTGTTCATGATTGTAGCCATGTATAAACGTAAGTAACCATTCTTACAGGATGCATTACCTTTGTACCTAGTTCAGCTATCAAAACTTAGGAGTCCAGTCCCTGGACCAATTATGTACCTCTGTAATCTTTTGACTAGCACCCACAGGATGGGTATGGGGTGCATAATAAACATATTAAACTAAACTATCTTCCTGCATAAAAACTGAAAGGAAATAAGTGTTAAGGATTCTACACATTTCTTTATTACTGTCAGTGAGCTGACCCAAGTAGCTTTTGAGTGGGCCTCTCTTGTCCCTAATGTTTCTCCTATATACCTGAAAGAAACTTTTTGAATTAATCCTCGAATTCCTTGCAACTTTAATCTCGTATCTCTTTTTGCTTTTTTTATTCTTTTTTTTATTTCTCTTTTTAATTGAATATATTGATTTCCTAACTACCTATCATCCCTTTTGATTCGCCTGTAAATACCTTTCTTTTGATCTATGAGCTGCTTTAACCCACTGTTTATCCATCTAGGGTCATTTTTGTTCGATCTAGTTTCCCTATTTGGAACATAATGTAGTCTGAGCAGCTAGAACTATGCTTTGAAAAATGTCGTATCGGCATCTATAACCAGCTACCTGAACCGTAGTCAGGTCACACCAGTTCAACTCACCCAGGTAATTTCTCAGTCATATGAAATTGGCCAAGTGGAAGTCAGGGACATGACTTGATTGTAGTTATTAGTTAATATATTGAAACTGAGTTATTTGTGATCGCTTTCCCAAAGCTCATCATTAACCTCAATATTATTAAATAGTGATTCCTTGTTGGGAAGAACCAAGTCAAGCAGGTTATTTCCTCTAGTTGCTTCTGTCACAAACTGTTTTAAAAATCAATCCTGGATCGTATCAAGAAAGTCGCTAGACTCAAGATTTCCTATCAAATTGCTCCAACCAATTTGTGTAAAGTTAAAATCTGCCATTAACACAACATTTTCATATCTTGATGCCTTATGAACCTCTCACTTATTTCAGTACTTCTTACAGCTTAATTTGAAAGATACAATTACTGTATTCTCCACTAAACTGGCCCTGAACCGAGATATTATCATGTGTGTTATAAACATTGATCAATAAATAATAATTTCCTTTGGCCATCCTCTCAGTGGATCTGGGCTTGAAGGGGCAGGTACAACATACGTGTGTGGACGGGAACTAAATACAGGCTAAAAAGGATCCGTAGATTTCGGCCACAGATCCCCTCAATTAGATCTGTTGAGGGTGTCATGGACAGAAATAAGAACATAAGAACATAAGAACGAAGGAACACTGCAGAAGGCCTACTGGCCCATGCGAGGCAGGTCCAAGTCTCCTACCGGCTTAAGCCAATGCACCCAACCTAGTCAGGTCAGGTCAGGTCACATTGACTTAAGGGAGGAACACGGCAACCGACCTGTTAGCACAAGCTATCAGGTCTAACTCACACCCACCCACATCTACTCATGTATTTATCCAACCTATTTTTAAAGCTACACAACGTTCTGGCCTCTATAACGGTACTTGGGAGTTTGTTCCACTCATCCACAACTCTATTACCAAACCAGTACTTTCCTATATCCTTCCTGAATCTGAATTTTTCCAACTTAAAACCATTGCTGCGAGTCCTGTCTAGGCTAGATATTTTCAGCACACTATTTACATCCCCTTTATTTATTCCTGTCTTCCATTTATACACCTCAATCATATCCCCCCTAATTCTACGTCTTTCTAGAGAGTGC
Organism: Cherax quadricarinatus; assembly: GCF_038502225.1. Taxonomy (NCBI): domain Eukaryota; kingdom Metazoa; phylum Arthropoda; class Malacostraca; order Decapoda; family Parastacidae; genus Cherax; species Cherax quadricarinatus. The sequence continues at coordinate 10,816,385 of NC_091355.1, read as the reverse complement.
AGTTTCAGGGCCCTTAGTCTATCCTCATAGGGAAGGTTTCTGATACATGGGATCATCTTTGTCATCCTCCTTTGTACATTTTCCAGAGAATTTATATCCATTCTGTAATACGGTGACCAAAACTGTGCAGCATAATCTAAATGAGGCCTAACCAAGGATGTATAGAGTTGAAGAACAACCTGAGGACTCCTATTATTTATGCTTCTTGATATGAAGCCAAGGATTCTATTAGCTTTATTGCGAACACTTATGCACTGTTGTCTTGGTTTCAGATTACTGCTAACCAGAACTCCTAAATCTTTTTCGCAATCCGTAATATTAAGATCTACATTATTTAGTTTATATGTGGCATGGTTATTGTCCTGTCCAACATTTAGAACTTTGCATTTGTCTATATTAAACTGCATCTGCCACTTCTCCGACCACTGCATCAGTCTATTCAAATCTTCCTGGAGTGCTCGAATGTCCTCGTCAGAATGAATTCGACGGCCTATTTTGGTGTCATCGGCAAACTTGCCGATGTCGCTCTTTATGCCGTCATCTATGTCGTTTATGTAGATTGTGAACAGCAGGGGGCCCAACACTGACCCCTGTGGAACACCGCTCGTGACGCTTCCCCACTCTGATTTCTCCCCATTTATGCAAACTCTCTGCTGCCTATTTGTCAACCATGCCTCTATCCAGGAAAAAATTTCTCCTCCTATTCCATGTGCTTTAATTTTCCTCAATAGTCTCTGATGTGGGACCCTGTCAAAAGCCTTACTGAAGTCCATATACACAATATCATATTCATTACCATGATCTACCTCCTCAAATACCTTAGTGAAAAAAGTTAATAAATTCGTAAGGCAGGAACGCCCCTTTGTAAAACCATGCTGAGATTCGTTGATTAATTTATGCTTTTCAAGATGGCTACGAACTGCCTCGGCAATTATTGATTCCATAAATTTTCCCACTATGGAGGTTAGGCTTATTGGTCTATAGTTCGAAGCTAAGGACCTGTCACCTGTTTTGAAAATAGGTATCACATTTGCCATTTTCCACTTATCTGGCACCATGCCAGTTTGTAGTGATATGTTGAAAAGATTAGCCAAAGGTGTGCTAAGCTCCTCTTTACATTCCTTTAGAACCCTTGCATACAGTTCATCAGGGCCTGGGGATTTGTTAGGTTTTAATTTATCTATTTGCCTAAGGACCATGTCACTTGTGACCCTAATAGTGCACAGTTTATTATCGTCCTGTTCTACATAATTTATCATTACTGGAATATCGCTGGTATCCTCCTGTGTAAAAACTGAGAGGAAGTATGTGTTAAAAATTCTACACATTTCCTTATCACTGTCAGTGAGCTGACCCGAGGAACTTTTGAGTGGGCCTATCTTGTCCCTGATCTTACTTCTGTATGCCTGAAAGAATCCTTTTGGGTTAGTCTTCGATTCTTTTGCAACTTTAACCTCATAATCTCTTTTTGCTTTTCTAATTCCCTTTTTTATTTCTCTCTTTAACTGAATATATCGATTTCTTAATTGCCCCTCTCCTCTTTTGATTTGCCTATATATGCCTCTCTTTTGACCAATCAGATATTTTAATCTATTGTTCATCCATTTAGGATCATTTTTGTTTGATCTAATTTCCCTATTTGGAACATAATTTGACTGAGCAGCTAGAACTATGCCCTGGAAAGCATCATATCGGCAACCATCACCACCTACCTGACCCTTAGTCAGGTCATTCCAGTTCAGCCCACCTAAGTAATTTTTCAGTCCTATGAAATCAGCCAAGCGAAAGTCAGGGACGGAGGCTTGATTGCCATTATTAGGGGAATTCCATGATATATTAAAACTGAGTGATTTGTGATCACTCTCCCCAAGCTCATCATTAACCTCAAGATTATTAATTAGTGTTTCCCTACTGGCAAGAACCAAGTCAAGGAGGTTATTTCCCCTAGTTGGCTCTGTCACAAACTGTTTTAAAAAACAATCCTGGATCGTATCAAGAAAGTCACCCGACTCTAAATTTCCTGTCAAATTGCTCCAGTCAATCTGTCTATAGTTGAAATCTCCCATTAGCACAACATTTTCGTATGTAGATGCCTTACGAATTTCGTCCCATAGAAGTTTACTGCACTCCCTATCAAGATTTGGGGCCCTGTAAATCACACCCAAAATTAGTTTTTCTCGGCCCTCGAGAAGCTGTAACCAAACAGATTCAGTGGCTGACGCTTCTAATTTAATATCTTGTCTAACACAACAATTTAAATTGTCTCTGACATACATCGCTACTCCACCACCTTTCCTGTTGACCCTGTCAGTGTGGGATAATTTATAGCCTTGTATGTGACATTCAGAGGGCATCTCTCTATCTTTCAGATTGAGCCAGGTCTCTGTTATAGCAATAATATCTATGTTTCCTGCACTTGCAATTAATCTTAGCTCATCTATCTTATTTCTAACACTCCTGCTATTAGTATAGTAAACCTTAAGGGAGCTAGTCCCTTGCTGCCCTCTGCTGTCCCCCTTTGTTTGCTGACCTGTTCTATTGTCTTTATTTATAACTTCATGCTGAATGCCTTTTATACATTTACTGTTTCCAACCCTAGTGTTGCAACCTGCTTGTTTCCCACACACACCCATACCTCTATCTAAATGTACTGATCCTGTCTACTTCGTGTTAGCTTTTCCACCCATATTAGTTTTACCTGTCGATACTCCACAGGCCGGGTCACTACATGGAGAAGACCCGAGCCAGGATGTACTGGCGATTATTTTGATGATACAACCACACCCACCGAGAGGGTGGACAAGCACAGTGTGTATGACATGACACACTAAACGAATGCGGAGTGGGTATGATGTCTTGGTGGGTATTTTCTTTTACGATTTTATGGTTGTGTTGCAGGTGCTGGAGAACCAACTGCAGAGGAAGAACTGTATGCTGTGAGGTATTAGAGATGATAGCTGGTGAAGAGGTAGGAATATGAGAAGTAGCAGTAGTTGTGACATTTGGAACATGAAAGGTGATAATAGAGGTCATCTCTGGACGCTGAAATTGAGGCTACGTGATATTTTTCCACAGGCGGCACAACTGCGTTACTGCTGATAGCATAACAAACCTTGTACAGCATTATATCGGTATTATATTACGCTTTTACCCACGTTGCATATATATTCAATTTTTTTCCTACTGATCAATTTTGCCCTTCAGTCATCCATCCATCCTCATTCTGCGTCTTTGTGCAGTAAGGTTTGTCAGGAAACAGGACAAGTGTTTCTTGACGCGGGTCTTAGTCACATGATGACTCGCTGCTGGAGCTTTTGGTCATCTGACCGAAAGACCTTCAGCTGGCTTACTCCTCCACCCCTTTAAAGATTAGGGTTATAAGTTCTCTGCAGATTCACTGCTTCTAACCTGGAGATATTTCGGACACATGTAATTAGCTTCGTAATCTTTGTATGGTTCCAGTACATTTACGGTTAAATATCCAGCGCTGTATAGCCCTTGTGGCGTAGCGCTTCTTTTTGATTATAATAATAATTACGGTTAAATAAACACAAGTGCAGTATAATGCTATCTTTTATTGACTACGTTTCGCCCACACAGTGGGTTTTATTAAGTCACAAGCAGATAAAGCTCGATAAAGAAATCTTCCCTATGAGGATAGACTAAGGGCCCTGAATCTGCACTCTCTAGAAAGACGTAGAATTAGGGGGGATATGATTGAGGTGTATAAATGGAAGACAGGAATAAATAAAGGGGATGTAAATAGTGTGCTGAAAATATCTAGCCTAGACAGGACTCGCAGCAATGGTTTTAAGTTGGAAAAATTCAGATTCAGGAAGGATATAGGAAAGTACTGGTTTGGTAATAGAGTTGTGGATGAGTGGAACAAACTCCCGAGTACAGTTATAGAGGCCAGAACGTTGTGTAGCTTTAAAAATAGGTTGGATAAATACATGAGTGGATGTGGGTGGGTGTGAGTTGGACCTGATAGCTTGTGCTATCAGGTCGGTTGCCGTGTTCCTCCCTTAAGTCAATGTGACCTGACCTGACTAGGTTGGGTGCATTGGCTTAAGCCGGTAGGGGACTTGGACCTGCCTCGCATGGGCCAGTAGGCCTTCTGCAGTGTTCCTTCGTTCTTATGTTCTTATGTTCTAAAGCTCACTGTGTGGGAGGAACGTAGTCAATAAAGGATCGCATTATAATGCATTTGTGACTGTTTTTCCATCGTGTCGATATTTTATGCCATTTATCTACATCTATGGTCAGTCTGCATTATGCCTTCCAGAAGTGTGCTACAAAATCTAAACGAAACCTTATCAAAGACGTCTAAAGTTGTAGCGAGACCTTAGGGTTTCCACTGCTTATACTTCTTGATACAAACCAAAGAGGTTTATTAGCTTTTATCGCAGATATTCAGGCACTATTGTCTCTGTTTCAGTTTTGATAATCAGGACACTTAAGATTTATTTTCACACTGGGTTTTAGTATTTTTATATTATTTAGTTTATAATATCGTAGTTATTTTATTTTACCAGGTTTAGATCCTTACATTTGTTGATAATAAGACCATTATTAAATAGTAAAATAAAGGAATACTGTAGTAGGCCTATTGTCGCAAACGGTGACACGTAACTCGACTGCTAGAGGACTCAGCTCACACAGTGAGGTCCGTGGGTCGATCCCCGGTACGAGTGAAAACATTAGAACTGACTGAAAACAGTAGAAGGTATGTAGATGAATGGTTCAGAGAACCGACAAGTTGATAAATTAGACACATGTGCAACACTTGGGTATCTTCAGTGAGGAAACGTTTCGCCACACAGTGGCTTCATCAGTCCATACAAAGGAGAATGGTGAGGAACAGGAGGAGTTTGAGATACTCAGTCCCTCAGCCTTGAGTCGATGTGGTCAGTCCATCAATCTTGAAAAGAATGATGGAGGCGTTTCCCTAAGACACCTGCTGTCCCTGTTCGCCTAGAAGTAAATAGGTACTTGGGTTAACACCCAAGTGAACATCAAAATGGTATACAATACCGACAGGTTGTTAGGTAAGACACATATGCAACAGTTAGACAACTTTATTCCGAAACGTTTCGCCTACACAGTAGGCTTCTTCAGTCGAATACAGAAATGTGATGAATGGTTTGAAAAACCGACAAGTTGAAGATTGAGACACTTATGCAGCATATGGGAATCTTTATTCAGGAAACGTTTCCCCACACAGTGGCTTCATCAGTCCAATACAAAGAGGAAGGCGTAAGGAGAGGAGGAGAATGAGGTAATCAGTCCCTCAACCTGGAGTCGATGTGTTCAGTCCATCAATCTTGTAGAAAGTTGTGATGAATGGTTTGAAAAACCGACATGTTGAAGATTGAGACACTTATGCAGCATATGGGAATCTTTATTCAGGAAACGTTTCGCCACGCAGTGGCTTCATCAGTCCAATACAAAGAGGAAGGCGTAAGGAGAGGAGGAGAATGAGGTAATCAGTCCCTCAACCTGGAGTCGATGTGTTCAGTCCATCAATCTTGTAGAATGTACAGCATAGGGCCGTAGACGTGGCTTATATACTGTAGTGAGGTGACGTGAAGCAGATGGAGGCGGGGTCATAGTGGTACCATCCACTAGTCGAAGTAGGTCTTCGTCCAAAGGTTGAACAAGTGTTGAAGAATTCTTTGTAACAAGACCCCATGATGCTGCCGTGTCTGACAGTTGTGATGAATGGTTTGAAAAACCGACAAGTTGAAGATTGAGACACTTATGCAGCATATGGGAATCTTTATTCAGGAAACGTTTCGCCACACAGTGGCTTCATCAGTCCAATACAAAGAGGAAGGCGTAAGGAGAGGAGGAGAATGAGGTAATCAGTCCCTCAACCTGGAGTCGATGTGTTCAGTCCATCAATCTTGTAGAATGTACAGCATAGGGCCGTAGACGTGGCTTATATACTGTAGTGAGGTGACGTGAAGCAGATGGAGGCGGGGTCATAGTGGTATAAGCCACGTCTACGGCCCTATGCTGTACATTCTACAAGATTGATGGACTGAACACATCGACTCCAGGTTGAGGGACTGATTACCTCATTCTCCTCCTCTCCTTACGCCTTCCTCTTTGTATTGGACTGATGAAGCCACTGTGTGGCGAAACGTTTCCTGAATAAAGATTCCCATATGCTGCATAAGTGTCTCAATCTTCAACTTGTCGGTTTTTCAAACCATTCATCACAACTGTCAGACACGGCAGCATCATGGGGTCTTGTTACAAAGAATTCTTCAACACTTGTTCAACCTTTGGACGAAGACCTACTTCGACTAGTGGATGGTACCACTATGACCCCGCCTCCATCTGCTTCACGTCACCTCACTACAGTATATAAGCCACGTCTACGGCCCTATGCTGTACATTCTACAAGATTGATGGACTGAACACATCGACTCCAGGTTGAGGGACTGATTACCTCATTCTCCTTTAACACCCAAGTGTTAACCCAAGGTGTAGGTCGCATTCTGGGAGACAAAATTAACCTAATGCTTTGCATAACCAAAGAAATATAGAAATATAGTATGTCATTGATGCCAGTTATGGTCTGTATAAGTTGTATCATGTATTTGTAGAAATAAAGATTATTATTATTATTATTATTATTATTATTATTATTATTATTATTATTATTATTATTATTATTATTATTATTATTAACACTGCCCTTCTCATTCATATTTGTCTAACCTATTTGAAAACTAGTCAAGAAGTTAGAATCAACTGCAACTCCAGTATCAATCTAGTACTTTCCGTTGTCTTATTTCAAGCTAAATTTATCTAACAAATATGTTGTTTCGAATTCCTTTTTAGTTATCTTTAGAGCCGTATTTAATTAATCGTTATAGTTCACATAGATACGGCGTAAAGATTGTGAGTTAGTGGAATAAGCTTGTGAGGGGAGGGGGGAGAGGAACACGGCAACAAACTATGTTTATGTCTTCCAAAGTTGACGTAATGAACCTCGAGATGCTGTGAAGCTAGTGGCTCCTCCTAGTTAAGGCTGAGAGGCGGGGGTCAGCAGCTGGAGCCTTACTTCCCGAAGGCACACAGTACTCGAAACACACAAAGACTACAAGACGACCTTGACCTCCTACCCGACTTGAGTTCCAGTCACCCGGCAATCAACAGCCACACCACTGTAGTCAGCAAACACCGCCCAGCATGTCCGGCAGTGTACACACGATAGAGGGCCAAGGACACTAATGAATGGATCATCATCTTATATCATCCCTTCGCTCCACCAGCGTAAAGCTATTTTTACCTAACAAAAATAGCAGTAATGTTGGTAGAATTACCGACAATGTGTTAGGTGCAACTAATGCGACGTTTCATTGCGGCAACGTTTCGTTCTCCAGGAACTTTGCAAAGGTAACGCTTGACAAAACTCATGGAGAGTGAAACGTTGCCACAATTAAAGGTCGCATTAGTTGCACTTGTGTCCTTTTAACTGACATAAAAAACAGCATCAACCCCAACAAAAGAACAGCAATAAACTTCATTTAGGGCATAAGAAGAACAACTGTGTATACGGAAAGTAAACTCTACGTACAAGTTAAACCACTCACACGAGGAAACGACGAGAAATATTAAGCCAAACATTACGCGAAACTGTATATCAGCTGAGGTGTACCTCGAGTTATCAAACATGAGAATGCCAATCAGGAATCTTAAGTAGAGAAACAGTGAGGACACTATAAAACATGTCTGACCAGTCCTATCATATATTAAGTGAGCTATAGTGTGTGCTTAAATGGGGTTAAATCCGAGTGGGGAACTGTAACAAGTGGTGTTCCACAGGGATCAATCTTAGGCCCGTTGTAGTTTATAATATATATCAGTGACCTAGTGATATGAGCAAATTCGCCGATGACACGAAGATAGGTAGGATAATTGATTCAAACGTAGATGTCACGGAACTTCAGGAGGATTTAGACAAACTCAGTTCCTGGTCAGAAAAGTGGCATATGCAGTTCAATGTAGATAAATGCAAGGTTCTGAAGCTCGGAAGTGTCCATAACCCTAGCACTTATAAGTTAAATAACGTAGAACTTAGCCATACAGATGGCGAAAAGGACTTGGGCGTTATGGTAAGCAGCAACCTTAAACCAAGACAGCAGTGCCTAAGCGTACGTAATAAGGCAAACAGATTACTGGGATTTATATCCAGTAGTGTAAACAGCAGAAATCCAGCGATCAAATTGCCAGCTTTATACATCATTAGTAAGGCCTCACCTAGATTATGCAGCTCAGTTCTGGTCTCCATATTACAGAATGGATATAAGTTCGTTGGAAAACATTCAGCGTAGAAGGACTAAATTAATACATAGCATTAGAAATCTTTCGTATGAAGAAAGGTTGAAGACCCTTAAACTACATTCACTTGTAAGACGAAGAATGAGGGGAGACATGATCGAAGTGTATAAGTGGAAGATGGGTATTAACAAAGGGGATATAAATAAGGTTTTGAGGATATCCCTCCAAGAGAGAACCCGCAATAATGGATTCAAATTAGATAAGTTTAGATTTCGAAAGGATATAGGAAAGTACTGGTTTGGTTAGGTACAAGGTTAGGTACATGGCTAAGGCCTTCTGCTTGAAGGATAGGAGTATGAGACAGAGGGTTTGCTTTCTTGGGGCTGGGATGGAGGACATTGTTAGCCTGCTTGACAACATCATGCATAGTAATGGGACCAATCCTATTATCTGCCTCAGTGCTGAAGGCAGTGATGTAGGCAAGCGTAGAAGTGAGGATTTAGTAGGTATAAGGCAGCAATAGACATTATTAGGAAGAAAGGTGGGAACCCTGTGATATGTGGCATTTTGCACAGAAGAGGAGTTGGAAATGAATGGTTGTCCAGGGCAATTGATGTCAATTGCTGGCTGGACAAACACTGTAAGGAAAATTCAGTAACATTCATAGACAACTGGGGCCTCTTCTATGGCAGAAATGACATGTATGCTAGGGATGGGGTTCACTTGTCTAGGTTTAGGGTGGGAGCACTGGCCAACGTAGTGGAGGGAGCTGTTTGGTCTTTAAACTAGAAATAGATAGTGGTATGGGTTTTTGTGGAAAATCAATGAATTCTCAGTGTAGCGATAGTGTGAGTTTTAGGGAAACCAGTTATAGGCAGAATGAGGTAGAGTTATTGGTGAATATTGGAAAACCAGTGTCACTAGTTGACAAGGACAGTAACAGGTATAGTGAAGGAACAGAAATCAGTAGGAAGAGTAAAGAGAAAGGAGGTTTTCTAAACATATATTAAATTAATACTCATAGTGCGAGAAATAAGATGGACGAATTGAGATCGGTTGCAAGTGAGGGTAAAATTGATGTTTTTGCCATAACTGAGACGTGGTTTAATATGAAAAATCGGGACATGCCTGCTGAATGTCATATTCAGCATTCAGCATTCTGAACCTGACTATAAATACTCGCGTCCCTTCCACCCCAGGTAGATCTGTTTGTGACTTGAAAAAGCCCACTGTGTGGGCGAAACGTAGTCAATAAAGGATCACATTATACTGCATATGTGTTTATATTTCCATTGTTCCAAGTAGACAGAAGTTTCGGAAAAGGGGGTAGGATGGCACTCTATGTCCGAGATCGTTTAAATTGTTGCATAAAAACGGGTATAAAGTCTGAAATAACACATACAGAGTCTGTCTGGATAGAATTTTCAGAGTATGAAAAATTTATTTTAGGCGTGATATACCGTGCCCAAACTTAGATAGGGAGGAAACTGTTAAGGCCACAAGGTACGATAATGTAATAATTCTAGGGAACTTTAACTTCAGTCAGATTGATTGGAATTTTTTTGACTGGGAATTTAGAATCTAACGACTTTTTAGAAGTAGTTCAGGATTGTTTTTTGAAACAGTTTGTGACAGAACCTACAAGGGGAAATAACCTGCTTGACTTGGTTCTGGCAAACAAGGAAACCCTTGTTAATAATTTAGAAATTACAGAGGAACTAAGAAAAGCGACAACAACCTTTAGCATTGAATGGAGGTATGATAGTAGGAACAACTCAGTAACCGTCCCAGATTTTCGCTTAGATTACAATGGGCTTAGAGAACACTTAGCTCTCTTCGTTATCCCAGTCCACAGATGATATCAATATGACAGTTTTCTGAACACTATACATGCTGCCCAAAGAACGTTTATCCCGTATAAAGAAATTAGATCGAATAGAAATGACCCAAAATGGATGAATAATAGGCTCAAATATCTTTTAGGGCAGAAGAAAGGAATTTATAGGCGCATCAAAAGATGTGAGGGTTATCTTATGAATCAGTATATTGACATTAAGAGGGACGTTAAAAAAGGAATAAGAAAAACTAAATGGGACTACGAAATTAAAGTTGCTAGGGATTTGAAAACTAACCCAAAAGGTTTTTTCCAGATTTATAGAAAGAAAGTTAGAGATAAGATAAGTCCCCTTAAACATAACTCTGGGCATTTTATTACTGTTCTTTGATACAGACAACTTTTCTTACTCTTATATAAATCTGTGGTCTGGGGGTCGATCCCCGGTACGGATTAAAACATTAGCACTTGTTTCCTTAAGATATCTTCTGTCCAGTGTTCACCCATCAATAAATGGGTACCTAGGTGTTAGTCGACGGGTGTGGGTCCCATCCTGGGGACAAAATTAACCTAATTGCCCGAAATTCTCTGCATAACCAGGGACTTTCTATATGGCATGTCATTGATATCAATTAGGTCTGCATAAATTGTATCATGTACTTGTAGAAATGAAGATTATTATTATTATTATTATTATTATTATAGCAGTTGGCTGGATATTCTTAACATCCTACTTATATCTCCTTTATTAAAACCTGTTATCCACTTGTACACTTCAGTAAAGTCTCTCTTAGTCTAAGTCTTTCAAGATAGTGTAGGTTCAGGGAGTTCAATTTATATTTGTGTGAAACATTCCTTTGTATAGTAGATTATATTTGTCACCCTTCCCTTCCCTCTCTGTTCTCCAGTACGTTTATATCAAATTCTGTAGTATGGAGACCAGAACAGAGCCAAATATTCTTGTAAAGTAAAAGGACACAAGTGCAACTAATGTCACGTTTTATTGTGGCAACGTTTCGCTCTCCAGGAGCTTTATCAAGCCGTTACAAACAATACATGGACACAGAGGGTATATATAGGCTCAGAGTGGGATGTAATACTGGTGGTAGTAGTAGTAATATAAGTAGTAGTAATATAAGTAGTAGTAATATAAGTAGTAGTAATACAATATGCTAGAACAGTCAACTTGCACATGAGTAACAGGTTACAAAAGCTATTATTTGGGTAACATAAAAATAGATAAAATACAGAAATATTATCTATTTTTATGTTACCCAAATAATAGCTTTTGTAACCTGTTACTCATGTGCAAGTTGACTGTTCTAGCATATTGTATTACTACTACTTATATTACTACTACTTATATTACTACTACTACCACCAGTATTACACCTCACTCTGAGCCTATATATACCCTCTGTGTCCATGTATTGTTTGTAACGGCTTGACAAAGTTCCTGGAGAGCGAAACGTTGCCACAATAAAATGTCACAGTTGCTCTTGTGTGCTTTAACTTTACTTGTCCTGTTTCCTGACGAACTTTACTTAACCTGACACAAATGTTGCAGACCGATTTTCATGAAATTTGGTATACATCTTAATTACATATACCCTGACACAAAGAATTTGAATGCAATCTTACGACAGGAAAAATAGTTCCCATATACCATGGCCTCGTTGATACTGTCTTGCGGTGATTGATTCCTGATGCAGTCTGATGTAGTGGACGGGGAAGACGGAAGAGTGGGACGGAGAGTGGAGGGGAAATGGATGGAGCGTAGGGGAGGTGGTGGAGCATTAAGGGGCAGAGTGTAGGGGAAGAGAGTGGAGGGAGAAGGGAGTGAAGGGAGGAGGGAGAGAGAATGGAGGGGAAGAGAGAGTGTATAAGGGGAAAGAAGAGAGTGGAGGGGGAGGGAGAGAGTGGAGGGGGAGGGAGAGAGTGGAGGGGGAGGGAGAGAGAAAGAGGAAATAAAGGGATGAAAGGGAAAGCAGAAGAGGGGGGTGAGAAAAAGTAGGAGGGGAGAGAGTGGAGTGGTAAGGGAGGGAGGTAGAATGAATGGGGTAGGAATGGGGGAGTGGAAGGGGTAGGGAAAGAATAGAGGGTAAGAGAGAGAGAGAAAGAGCATCTTGGCTGGCTTCCAGACTCCCTCACATCGCGGGCCAAGGCTGTCTGCCTCACTACACACAGAATACCAACCTCTTAAACACGTGACCCAGTGCCGCGTCTTCTGGCTATTGCTTGGGTGTGTTCACTCTAGTTACTCAAGAGTCCCCCTCTCACACACTCGTCTCTCACTACCTTTATCCTAACTCAGTAGTGAACAGGTATGAACTTGGGATACAAGAGATGGTGCAATATTCACACTGAACTTTAATTTTATGATAAACTAAGCACTGAAAATGAGACACCACAAGCATATCTCTGTTCCAGTAGCTAGCCACACACACACTGCAGCACTGAAGATGAGACACCACAAGCATATTTCTGTTCCAGTAGCTAGCCACACACACGCACTGCATCCAATACTGAGCCTCTGACATGTAAACTACATGACAGAAGAGATTAGTAAGTAAGTTTATTCAGGTATACACTAATACAGTTACATAGAATTATCATACATAGCAGCATATGTGTAGAGAATCTAGGATAACCCAAAAAAGTCAGACAGAGTGACTTATTTCCATTGGGGTCCTCTGACAGATCGCTGACAATGTAAACTCAGACGGAGCCGCGGGGACGTTGACTCCCGAAACCCTCTCCAGGTATACTCCAGCTATAATGAGAAGAATCAAAACTGGAAAAGACTTGGAAAAACTAAATAACAACTTCGACAGACTACAAGAAGACTTGGGAAGACTACACAACTTGGATAGACTACAGGAATAGTAAGACAAATGGCTACCGAAAGTCAACCACAGTAAGTGCAAACTTATGAAAGGGAGAAAAAGATTGGAGAGGAACTAAAGACTGGAGAAAAGAGGATTTAAACTTCGAACAAGGAGAATGACCTTGGGAAAGTGCATCAACAGAACAGTTTTCGCGTCATGTGAGAATGGCTTCCAGTAACACTGACAGACCAATTACAGGTTATACAGCACCTACCTGGAACCCACTCTTGTTCAAGCATGTAAAGAGGGAAAGTGTAGAGATTCACAACAAGACTAGTCCCGAAGATTAGAGGCCTAACCTATGAGCAGAGGCTATAAGAACAGAACCTGATGACCTTATAGGAAAGGAAAAGTATATGAAAGGGAGGTAGAGACTTGAAGGCAGGGGTAGCAGGGCAGACAGGAAGAGACTGTGTAGCAGCGGTCGCAGGAGAGACAGTCTCTTCCTGTGTAGTAGCGGTCGCAGGAGAGACAGGAAGAGACTGTGTAGCAGCGGTCGCAGGAGAGACAGGAAGAGACTGTGTAGCAGCGGTTGCAGGGGAGACAGGAAGAGACTGTGTAGCAGCGGTCGCAGGAGAGGGAGAAACTGTGTAGCAGCGGTCGCTGGGGAGAGAGAGGAAGAGACTGTGTAGCAGCGGTCGCAAGAGAGGAAGAGACTGTAGCAGCGGTCGCAGGGGAGAGAGCAGCGGTCGCAGGGGAGAGAGGAAGAGATTGTAGCAGCGGTCGCAATAGAGGAAGAGACTGGCAGCGGTCGCAAGAGAGGAAGAGACTGTAGCAGCGGTCGCAGGGGAGAGAGGAAGAGACTGTAGCAGCGGTCGCAGGGGAGAGAGGAAGAGACTGTAGCAGCGGTCGCAGGGGAGAGAGGAAGAGTCTGTGTAGCAGCGGTCGCTAGAGAGGATGAGACTGTAGCAGCGGTCGCAAGAAAGGAAGAGACTGTAGCAGCGGTCGCAGGGGAGAGAGGAAGAGACTGTAGCAGCGGTCGCAGGGGAGAGAGGAAGAGAGCAGCGGTGTAGCAGCGGTCGCTGGGGAGAGAGAGGAAGAGACTGTAGCAGCGGTCGCAGGGGAGAGAGGAAGAGACTGTAGCAGCGGTCGCAGGGGAGAGAGGAAGAGACTGTAGCAGCGGTCGCAGGGGAGAGAGGAAGAGACTGTAGCAGGGGTCGCAAGAGAGGAAGAGACTGTAGCGCAGGGAAGAGACTGTAGCAGCGGTCGCAGGGGAGAGAGGAAGAGATTGTAGCTGCAATAGCAGCGGTCGCAGGGGAAGAGAGAGCAGCGGTCGCAGGGGAGAGAGGAAGAGACTGTAGCAGCGGTCGCAGGGGAGAGAGGAAGAGACTGTAGCAGCGGTCGCAGGGGAGAGAGGAAGAGACTGTAGCAGCGGTCGCAGGGGAGAGAGGAAGAGACTGTAGCAGCGGTCGCAGGGGAGAGAGGAAGAGACTGTAGCAGCGGTCGCAGGGGAGAGAGGAAGAGACTGTAGCAGCGGTCGCAGGGGAGAGAGGAAGAGACTGTAGCAGCGGTCGCAGGGGAGAGAGGAAGAGACTGTAGCAGCGGTCGCAGGGGAGAGAGGAAGAGACTGTAGCAGCGGTCGCAGGGGAGAGAGGAAGAGACTGTAGCAGCGGTCGCAGGGGAGAGAGGAAGAGACTGTAGCAGCGGTCGCAGGGGAGAGAGGAAGAGACTGTAGCAGCGGTCGCAAGAGAGGAAGAGACTGTAGCAGCGGTCGCAAGAAAGGAAGAGACTGTAGCAGCGGTCGCAGGGGAGAGAGGAAGAGATTGTAGCAGCGGTCGCAATAGAGGAAGAGACTGTAGCAGCGGTCGCAAGAGAGGAAGAGACTGTAGCAGCGGTCGCAGGGGAGAGAGGAAGAGACTGTAGCAGCGGTCGCAGGGGAGAGAGGAAGAGACTGTAGCAGCGGTCGCAGGGGAGAGAGGAAGAGACTGTAGCAGCGGTCGCAGGGGAGAGAGGAAGAGACTGTAGCAGCGGTCGCAAGAGAGGAAGAGACTGTAGCAGCGGTCGCAGGGGAGAGAGGAAGAGACTGTAGCAGCGGTCGCAAGAGAGGAAGAGACTGTAGCAGCGGTCGCAGGGGAGAGAGGAAGAGACTGTAGCAGCGGTCGCAAGAGAGGAAGAGACTGTAGCAGCGGTCGCAGGGGAGAGAGGAAGAAACTGGATATCCGGGGGTTCACAGGAGAGACAGGAAGAGACCGTAAAGCAGGGGTCACAGACAAAGGATCGCAAGTGAATGTTACAGAAAATGAGTATCAGGGATGTTAGGAAGTGGTTCTTCATCCTCGGGAAGTGGAATAATGTGCATGAAAAAGTAGTGGA
Source organism: Cherax quadricarinatus (assembly GCF_038502225.1). Taxonomy (NCBI): domain Eukaryota; kingdom Metazoa; phylum Arthropoda; class Malacostraca; order Decapoda; family Parastacidae; genus Cherax; species Cherax quadricarinatus. The sequence continues at coordinate 10,801,055 of NC_091355.1, read as the reverse complement.
AGCCACCACTACACGCAGCTTTAGGTAGAGGTACGATATAACCCAGCAGACGGAAAAATAGTAAAACCTGTCTCATGCAGTTAAGAGATGGAGCCAGTAACCGAGACTCGACCCCCGCAATCACAACTAGGTGAACACAACCAGGTGAGTACACACATATTACACAATCTTCGCATACTGATCGAGAAACAAGTCAAAGCCAGATAACGGTACAAGAACGAGGATATATAGACACTGTTTACATTCTTGTAGACTAGATTCTTTCTATGCATCTTTAACATGTCTTTCCATAAGGTTGATTAAAAATCAATCTAAAAAATACGAATATATAAAATATTACCCGCTAATCTCTATAACTAGTGAATAAAATAAATTGGAAAGAAACAGAAGATGATGGGTATTAGCTTATTAGATTTATACAGATTTGTTTCAACGATGGAAACAAGACTGGCGTTGGCGATTTCAAGGCAGACTAATGAAAGAATCTGTAGCCACTCCACCACCTGACCTTTCTAATGTCCTCGTTGTAGAACCACCTGTCACCGTAACAATCCCACATCACTTGTTTTGTTGCACTGGACATTGCTTTGGCTTTCTGTGAATATCTGGCTCCACTCTCCACCTTGGCAAATACTTTAAGGCAGTTCTCATTCAGATGAAAGGGATCAGCCAGGGCCAGCCATTGGGTACTACCTCACCATTCATAAGTGTATTTATACCCACCATGTGGCCCTTCCCCGGCCATAGTGCCGGTACCTATGGGAAAGACCTATCTTAATTATTCTTTCCCCTGACGAAAAATGTAATGTTTTAGTTAGGTAGAGGCAATGAAGAACAAGTAGGCATTTTATCTTTTAATATTCAAGCATGTTTCACTGACCTACATTGCTTCAGGAAACAGCTGTCTACTATCCTGAGGTACGGTAACATCATTTCCTTGTGATTTCATAATAGTTGATGGCGGATCAAAAATTTCAGTTTTCATTGTCGATTTGTGGGAATAATGTGACTCCGTGAAGAACGTGCGGAGGTATCTGTGACACGTTGAATGTGTTGTGAAGATGATCTATGTTGACACTGTTGAGTTACCGTGAGAAGGAATAGAAGAAACGTTAATGATGAAACTACTGGAGTCAGGTGAGAAAGAGGTGAGAATGATGTGAGAGAATGAGAGAGAGAGAGAGAGAGAGAGATGCTTCTTACATTGTGTCACAGGTGTTGTAACGGGGTTTTATGTGACCGGAAAATATATTCATCGCTTTGTGCTTGACAATGATTGTGTTATTGGCCTCGCGTCCTTTCCCTTCCTCTCTCTCTCTCTCTCTCTCTCTCTCTCTCTCTCCCTTCCTCCCTTACCTGGAGGTTACCTGGAGGTTATTCCGGGGATCAACGCCCCCGCGGCCCGGTCCACGACCAGGCCTCCCGATGGATCAGGGCCTGATCAACTAGGCTGTTACTGCTGGCCGCACGCAGTCCGACGTACGAGCCACAGCCCGGCTGATCCGGCACCGACTTTAGGTATCTGTCCAGCTCTCTTGAAGGCAGCCAGGGGTTCTTCCTCCCTCTCCCTCTCCCTCTCCTCTCACACTCCTCCCCCATTTCCCTCTTACTCCTCCCTTCTCCCCTCCCTCCACTCCTTCCTCGGAGATGATAATTTCAAATAATTGCAACTAGACGTACTCACACGAAACCTTATTCACGCTGCCACAGCTGCTAAACAAAGTAAGTTTATTCTGCTGTAGGTACGCATAAATACCGTTACATAAATTATCATCCATAGCAGCAGATGTGTAGATTACTTAGAATAACCCCCCAAAAAGTCAGTCAAAGTGACTTATATGCATTGGAGTGGAATACTTCCATAGCTTCATCAACCTACTGAAAACTTCTAGCTCAACCTGACACACTTGATTATCTTCTCTGACACATTTATTCTGTGTGAGAGAATATAGCAGGAAACTCATCCTATGTGACTGACACCCATCCTATGTGATGAAATGTGACTGACACCCATCCTATGTGATGAAATGTAACTGACACCCATCCTGTGTGATGGAATGTGACAGAAAACCCATCCTGTATGATGGAATGTGACAGGAAACCCATCCTGTGTGATGGAATGTGACAAGAAAACCATCCTGTTTGATGGAATGTGACAGGAAAACCATCCTGTGTGATGGAATGTGACAGGAAAACCATCCTTTGTGATGGAATGTGACAGGAAACCCATCCTGTGTGATGGAATGTGACAGGAAAACCATCCTGTGTGATGGAAATAACAAAAAGGCACTACACCATGATTTTGTAAATGGTCCAAGCGGAAAGAAACGTCCTTCGTAAGCTCCTCTCTCCTATGTGCAGGTTATTTGTGTATTGTGTGATGGAATGTGACAGGGAAACCCATCCTGTGTGACATAATATGACAAGGGGAAAACATAGCTAGCTTTTGTTACCACAATGTCATTGCTATATACAGGATATTTCCAGCCCACCGTTCACGGAACCAGTCTGCGAGAAAGACTCTTCAGCCTCCAGCAGAAATGTACTCTGTTTTGTACAAAACTGACAACACAGTACAGGTTGAAGACATTTGTGCAACATTTGGGAATCTTCATTGAGGAAATATAGCGCCAGCCAGTGGCTTCTTCAGTCCAATATGGGGAAGCCAGTGGCTTCTTCAGCCAGTGGCTGAAGAAGCCACTGGCTGACGAAACGTTTCCTAAATAAAGATTCCCAAATTTGCACAAGTGTCTCATTCTTCAACTTGGCAGTTTTCTAAGTCATTTACATCAAAGTTCATGTGTCGACACTTGCGGAATAGTGTTTAAATATTTGTATAGAGAAACCTACTGCGAGAATATAATCACAAGTGTCTCAGCTCCACACAATAATTTGTCTGTAAGCCAGTTTAATTTTAACATGATAGTTGACGGCACAGTCACAGGCTGGAGCACAGTCGCAGGCGGAAGCACAGCCACAGGCTGAAGTACAGTCACAGATTGGAGCAGTCACAGGCTTCAGTACAATCACAGGCTGGAGTACAGTCACAGGCAGAAGTACAGTCACAGATTGGAACACAGTCACAGGCTGAGCACAGTAGAAAAGCACCGAATTCGTACAGATATATAATCATAAACATCTAATAAGAGCAGGTGAGGCAGAAGGGAGGTGCTACAACATGGCTGCCTCAGAGTCGTGGTGGATGACACCAACATAGCTGAGAAAGGTGCTACAACATGGCTGCCTCAGAGTCACTAGAGAAGAAGCTCTCAGTGATGGTGTTGTCCACTTCGGCGTCGTCATTCAACACCTGCCCAAGGTTGTCAGGGTAGTGGACTCGGCCACTATCTTCCCAACACACACACACACACACACACACATATATATATATATATATATATATATATCTATATATATATATATATATATATATATATATATATATATATATATATATATATATATATATTCCAAATTCATCCCGGAGGGAAAGGAATGTTGAAATTCACCCCTTCCACATTTCCGAACCAGGACGCCTCTGACCACCATACTGATGGTCAACACCCTTTGGTACTTCAACTTATTGACCAACGTATAATCCCTGATATACATTTGTTGCAAGTTACATTAGAGTTCCAACATGCCATAATAAAGCTCTACACAGAGTAAAATGAAATCTACAACAAAGGTGTGCTCTGCACCAACTGTCTACCTACAAGCCAGCAGTAGTCAATGTGATGATAGTACTCCGTACGCACAGTCCCGTGTTGTTTTTTCCATTCCTCGTTCTGCCTGAGGAATAGTGGGCGGGAACTCAAACTGTTCGGTCAGGTATTATAGCCTCCACTGCCTTCTGGACGATATGAACTTAATGGTCAAAGGACCCTCCTTTATCTCGGAAGCGGCCAAGGACACGTGTGACCCGTGGTCAGGTCTGAAAGAGGGGTGGTCTGCCGCTTCACGCTTCCATAACGTAAGGGAAGTTTCAGGAAAGACCCGGTCGCCTCTAATACCAGATCTGCTGAGGTATTCATTGCAGGGATGTGGAGAAGGGGGAAGATTAGGGATTTTGGTCGTAATATGGATAGAATATTATTATTGCTGTCATGCAAATCTGGAAGGAGTCCAGGAAATGGGTAACATTGAAAATGAGTTGGGCAAATATTTTTGTTAGTGGGTTTGGGTTTGAGAAAGACATGCCTAGTATGGGCCAGTAGGCCTGCTCCAGTGTTTCTGCTTTATGTTCTTATGTAAATAACGCATGAGAGAGATCCATGGGTAAGAAGACTTCAGTATGACAATTGTGATAGGATAACGACCCATCGTTGGGGATGTTGGCATCCGAAGACTTGAGAAACAGTGTCTGACAGTTGTGATGAATGGTTTTGAAAACCGACAAGTTGAAGATTGAGACACTTATCCAACATATGGGAATCTTTATTGAGGAAACGTTTCGCCACACAGTGGCTTCATCAATCCAATACAAAGCAGACAGGTGTAAGGAGAGGAGGAGTTTGAGGTAATCAGTCCCTCAGCCTGGAGTCGATGTGTTCAGTCCATCAATCTTGTGGAATGTACAGCATAGGGCCGTAGACGTGGCTTATATACTGTAGTCAGGTGAGGCGAAGCAGGAGGCGGGGGGGGGGGTCATAGTGGTACCATCCACTAGTCGAAGTAGGTCTTCGTCCAAAGGTTGTCCAACCATTGGACGAAGACCTAAATCCTCAAGTTCCGTAACATCTACGTTTGAATCAATTATGCTACCTATCTTCGTGTCATCAGCGAATTTGCTCATATCACTTGTAATTCCCTCGTTAAGGTCATTGATATATATTATAAACAACAACGCGCCTAAAACTGATCCCTGTGGAACACCACTTGTTACAGTTCCCCACTCAGATTTAACCCCATTTATGCACTCTGTTTTCTGTTCGTGAGCCATGATTCCAGGAGGAGGTACCAGGAACACTAAGGCGGATCGTCCCACACGCACACTTTGAAAACCACAGTATGTAGGGAGGAGTACAGAGAGGTACAGTATGTAGGGAAGATTACAGAGAACCACAGTGTATAGGGAGGAGTACAGAGAGCCACAGCATGTAGGGAGAAGTACTATGAGCCACAGTATGTAGGGAGGAGTACTAAGAGCCACAGTATGTAGGGAGGAATACAGAGAGCCACAGTATGTAGGGAGGAACACAGGAAGCATCTTAAGAATATTAACCATCACCACGAGTGTCATGACTGCATGTGGTAGTGGTGGCGGCAGTGGTAGTGTGTCATGACTGCATGTGGTAGTGGTGGCGGCAGTGATAGTGTGTCAGGACTGCATGTGGTAGTGGTGGCGGCAATGGTAGGGTGTCATGACTGCATGTGGTAGTGGTGGCGGCAGTGGTAGTGTGTCATGACTGTATGTGTTAGTGGTGGCGGCAGTGGTAGTGTGTCATGACTGCATGTGTTAGTGGTGGCGGCAGTGGTAGTGTGTCATGACTGCATGTGTTAGTGGTGGCGGCAGTGGTAGTGTGTCATGACTGCATGTGGTAGTGGTGGCGGCAATGGTAGTGTGTCATGACTGCATGTGGTAGTGGTGGCGGCAGTGGTAGTGTGTCATGACTGCATGTGTTAGTGGTGGCGGCAGTGGTAGTGTTCAGAAGGCACTGAAATATTTTGACCAGGTGCTGGAACACGTTAGAGGGAACATAGTCGTGAAGAAAGGAATGTTGGGGAAGAGATGTTTGTCACAACTGCTTTAGAGGGAGAGGGAGTGGGAGGGGGGAATGGTGGAGATGGTATTGACGACTGTGTGTCGGGGATGGCCCTGATGGCCCTAAGATTAGAAAGATGATTAGGACCACGGCAAGGCCATGTGGGCAAGTGAAAGTAGTGGTGGAAAGAAAGCAGCAGGTGTTGGAGAGTAGCAAGTGTTGTAGAGCAGGTGTTGGAGAGTAGCAGGTGTTGGAGAGTAGCAGGTGTTGGAGAGTATCAGACGTCTTAGAAAGCAAATAAACGCTATTGTACCACTGTTATACCAAATAAATGCTATTATACCAAGTTAAAATAACCATGAATTTAAAAAAAAAACGCAAAACTAATGAGAATACTGGGAAGACTAGAGGAGGGAGAGAGAAACTGCAGGAAGACTTGGCTAGTCTGCAGAGGTGGTTCCGTAAGTGCGGTCGAGACAAGGGCAAGATAATGCAAGTGGGAGAGGGTGAAGGAAGACAGGTAGTGTACCATCTGGGAAGCTAAATGTTGTAGGAAGTTGATGCAGACAGTCTGAGAGAGACTATTACACCAAACATATCGCCAGTGGTGCATTGCATTATTATTATTACACTCGGAAGTAAAAGCTAATTATTATTATAATCAAGGGGGAAGCGCTAAACCCGGAGGATTATACAGCGCCTGGGGGGGATGTGGAAGGCATTCAGGCTTAATTCGGGGAACTGGAGCACAGATCCAATTCCCTAAATCAAGAGCCCCTCACCAACATCAAGGAACCTTCCTTGAGGGGAGTAAAAGCTAAACACCAGTGGTGCATATGTACCACATGAGAGGCTAGGGGTTAGGTTAGGTTGGGTAAGTCAGGAAACGGGACAAGTGTTTCCTGACGCAGGTCTTAGTCAAGTGATGACCCAACGCTGGAGCTTTTGATTATCTGGCCGAGGCCTTCCTCTGGCTTACCAGTTCATCCCTTTTGAAAATATATGATTATGATTATAGCCATTTTGTATTTATATTGAGAGGCTAGCAAAGCTTAGAATTACCTTGAAAAAACTCCACAAAAAAAGCCTCAGGATATTGTACAAGACGTATGTCAGCCCTGTCTTAGAATACACAGCACCACCTTGGAGCCCATAGTTGAGATAACACGCTCAGATGTTGGAAAAAAAAATACTGAGATTTACATCTATGTTGGTTACAGAACTGAGCTATGGAGAAAGACTAGGGGAGACATGATAACGATGTACAAGGTACTCAAGAGGTTTCCACAATAGACCGAGACAGACTGTTTGAAATGCGAGGCACAGGACCGAGAGGACTTAGGTAGAAACTAAGAATACAAATGAGAAATCGGAATAGTAGGAAGTACTTCTTCAGTCTTAGGGGTGTAGACGAGTGGAACGACCTTAAGGAAGCAGTGGAGGCAAAAATCCATGCAGCGTTTCAAGATTAGGTATGATAGGGTTCCAAAGGTTAAGGGACGGGGTTAGGAGCAGTCTCCGCACCTCTGCAAACACCGTTCCATGAGTACAACTTCCACACACACACACACACACACACACACACACACACACACGAGGCGGGGCCAGGAGCTAAGACTCGACCCCTGCAACCACAAATTGGTGAGTACAAATACGTGAGTACACACACATACACACACACACAACTAACACACACACACACACACACACACACACACACACACACACACACACACACACACACACACACACACACACACACACACACACACACACACACACACACACCAAGATAATAAAAGACCTTGGGATTAGTAACTTAGGAGAGGTAACTCAACCCGGATAACCCATTAAAAATAATTACTCCTGGGTAACCCAAGAAAGGTAAGTAACCCAGGATAACCCAAGAAAGTAACCCAAGATAGGTAAGTAACCCAGGATAACGCAAGAAAGTGACCCAGGGTAACCCAAGGCAAGTAAGTAACCCATGGTAACCCAAGAAAGTAACCCAGGATAACCCAAGATAATTCAAGAAAGATGAGTAACCCAGGATAACCCAAGAAAGCCAAGCAGTGTGGCTTATTTAAATTGCGGTTGTCCCGTGTATTTTTCCAGGATGTCACCCAAACTAGTCACCTAGCACGCAGGTGTTAGGAGACTTCACCTGTTGTCTCGACTCACCCGGATTTATAACCGGGTCTCGCGATTGTTAACTCAAGAGTTTTATCACTGAGAGAAAAATCATGTTAGTAAATATCCTCTCAGCGCTGGAGGAATGTTCGTGTGTAAACAACTCTGCTTACACTCTCAGGCATTTACCATTCCGATCCATATCTTCTATCCCTCCCTCTGACCTGTCTCCTTGCCATACTCCTTGCTTGACCCCTCAACCTTCCCTCTTATCGACCTATCTCATTACCCCCATCCTCTCTGTCCGACCTCAGCCCTGCTTCTGATCGACCTACAGCAGCGGTCCTCAACTTTCCTACACAAGTGGGCCACATTTGATGGTCAAATATGTGATGAGGGCCGCACGGTTTTTGTTGACGGTGTGTAACCTTTATAAAAGTGAATTTATAATTTCATGTGAGGGCCACATCTGTTTACTAGAAATGTCACATGCGGCCCGTGGGCCGCAGGTTGGGACCCCTGGCCTACAACATCTTGCCCACCCTTCCTGCTTGACCTCAGCCCTGCCTCTCCACTACCTACAGTATCTCCGACGTATTCCATCATTTCCCAACTGGCCGCTGTAGCGTCCACTGTCCCACCACACTGCCAGTGGCGTGCGTGACCTCTAGGAGTGAGAGGGCCGTTCACTTGAAGGTAAAGGCCGCTCTGAGACCTTACGGCTTGATGAGACTGGTTGTGCGGACCTCAGGGCCACACCTGGTGGGCCAGGACTTTGCCCACCCTTTCCCCGGACGATAATCAGGGGTTAATTAGGGAAGATTAGGAATGATGCATTAGCAGTGTGCTGCTACTCTGTTTCACTCGTATATGATAGTTATATAGCGGGAACAAAAACTAGGTAGGAGGAAGAGAGAGAGAGTTGGGAGAGGGAGACAGAAGTAAACAGAGAAAGCAAGGAGGAATGAATGGAGGCAGGGAGGAAAACAGGGAAGGAAATTGTGACATTAAATAAGTACTCTGACCCAAAGTAATCGCCTCCTTATGCTCTACACACTATGCAAGAACAATGAGTGAAGGAAATGCCACTTGTTGGTGTTATCAACGACGCTACTAAATTTGACCTGGCAGCCGCTCTGAAGAATAGTTTGCAGATCAAGGTTACGAGCAATCTTTCGATCTTGAATCCCTTCATCGCCGTCTGTATCAGCGACGACGAGACTGATAAGATCATCACCTCTGCTGCTTGATATCAAGACTCTACAAAACCGAGGATTTCAAAGGTGAAAAAATTCGTCTTTGTTAAAAGGCTGGACATCTAATGAAGACCTGGGCCTCTCTGGACTCGACCACTAAGATCCCTAACGCTTCCTCCTTGATCAAGGTTACTTTCACTGGCATCATCATGGCTTCCCAAGCTCGTTACGACGGTCTGGCTATTTTCTACTATCACATTCGCTCTGGGAATATTGAACCTGAACGTTACCAACATATCACACCGTTCTGGAGCTGCTACTCCTGCAGTTATCTTGCCAGTGACTGACTCAACAAGGACTGTAAGTTCTGCTCTGAGTGCGGCAGTGAAGGCCACGACGTTGAGAACTGTACTACCACTACACCTCCAAAATGCCTTAATTGCAAGAGTGATCACAGTACATTTGCAGCAACCCCTCCACTTCTTGGCGGTGCACCATCGAAAGTCAGGTGCTGTATGCACATTTATCCAACGCAGCAAACCCCAGCTCCTTCATCACTACAATTAACGAAATATTCAGGCTTAATAATATGTCCAATGTCAAGGTCCTCTACTCTGCTCCCTCAGTTGATATGCTCAAAATCATCCCAGCTGCTCCAGCCGACTTAACATTTTCTACTGCCCAACCAACTGCTCCTCGACTTACTCCAGTTACCGACAAATTCCTTGCTACTCAAACCACCACACCTGTGCAACTAACCACTGGCTCTCAAGTCCCCAGTGCCACTCATCCTACACAGCCAGCCGCTCAATCGTCAGCCAGCTCACTCCACTGTACCTGTCCAGCCAACCACAACCTCTCACGTCTCCTAAAACATTCCTTCACAACCAGCCGCCACCTCCAAGACCACAGAAACCCAATCTACAGAATCTTCTGAGGGTAAAGAAGAGGTCGATATCTACGCTACTGGACTTAAATGGAGCAACATAGTCTTCTGCACTTTAAATCTAACGAGAACTATAACTAACACTTACAATGCAACTCTAATAATATCAAAGATTAGTAAAAGTTGTTGCTGCATACCATCACTGGGGTGTATTATACACAAGCTTGGACAGACGGAAAGCAGGTGGTGTCGGGCTACACATATGGATCCACTTTGGCTGATACGTATCTCCAATACGCTAGGGAGGAAGGAGGGGCAGCTGCCAGCTTCAGGGAGTCTCAAAAGTCTAGAAAATATAGTGAATTTTGTCATCATTTAATATTTGTTTCCATAGGCTCAGAGACTCTTGGCCCATGGAGAAAGAGGGCATCTAAGTTGCTTAAGAGCTAGGCAAAAGACTCAAAAGGGCTGCTAGGGATCGCAAGGCGGCTAGCTTTCTATTTTTATTTTCTAATCCTTGTTGTATCCTAGCCTAATCCAACCATATATATTTTAGATAAGTTTACAATAATTTAAAAATAAACGAACACAATGAAATATAGTTTTTTTCGTTAGGTTCAGAATGATTTTTGCGAAATTATTGCATACACAATTTTTCCCTTGCCTTATTCGGCAAGAAGAGCGTTGCTATTTAAGCCAAAATCGCAAGTTTACCTCAGTGTATATACACAATGATACACATCTCTGTGTATATACACAACGATACACACCTCTCAGTGTATACACACAACGATACACATCTCTCAGTTTATATACACAACGATACACATCTCTGTTTATATACACAACGATACACATCTCTGTTTATATACACAATGATACACATCTCTCAGTTTATATACACAACGATACACACCTCTCAGTGTATATACACAATGATACACATCTCTGTGTATATACACAACGATACACACCTCTCAGTGTATACACACAACGATACACATCTCTCAGTTTATATACACAACGATACACATCTCTCAGTTTATATACACAACGATACACATCTCTGTTTATATACACAATGATACACATCTCTCAGTTTATATACACAACGATACACACCTCTCAGTGTATATACACAACGATACATACCTCTCAGTGTATATACACAACGATACACACCTCAGTGTATATACACAACGATACATACCTCTCAGTGTATATACACAACGATACACACCTCTCAGTGTATATACACAACGATACATACCTCTTAGTGTATATACACAACGATACACATCTCTCAGTTTATATACACAACGATACACACCTCTCAGTGTATATACACAACGATACATACCTCAGTGTATATACAAAACGATACACACCTCTCAGTGTATATACACAACGATACATACCTCTCAGTGTATATACACAACGATACACACCTCTCAGTGTATATACACAACGATACATACCTCTTAGTGTATATACACAACGATACACATCTCTCAGTTTATATACACAACGATACACACCTCAGTGTATATACACAACGATACATACCTCTCAGTGTATATACAACGATACACATCTCTCAGTTTATATACACAACGATACACACCTCTCGGTGTATATACACAACGATACACACCTCTCAGTGTATATACACAACGATACATACCTCTCAGTGTATATACACAACGATACACATCTCTCAGTTTATATACACAACGATACACACCTCTCAGTGTATATACACAACGATACATACCTCTCAGTGTTTAATATACACAACGATACATACCTCTCAGTGTATATATACAACGATACATACCTCTCAGTGTATATACACAACGATACACATCTCTCAGTGTATATACACAACGATACACATCTCTCAGTTTATATACACAACGATACACACCTCTCGGTGTATATACACAACGATACACACCTCTCAGTGTATATACACAACGATACATACCTCTCAGTGTATATACACAACGATACACATCTCTCAGTTTATATACACAACGATACACACCTCTCGGTGTATATACACAACGATACACACCTCTCAGTGTATATACACAACGATACATACCTCTCAGTGTATATACACAACGATACATACCTCTCATGCATCATGCATGATGCATGATAGAACTGATAAATTGGCTAAGCTGTATGCTTTCAAAGAGGGAGTAGATTACAATCTTGGCTTGTCAGGTAGTAGTTTGAGAACAATAATACGAAAAGAACTTCAGCTGAATTTTATGGACTTAAGGCTCAGGGAGATTGACACCAGTGAGTCCATCTATCATCATTCTATCATGCAGGAGGAGCCACATGTCTATGGTGCATCCAACAAAATAAGCAGACTCTTGGATGTCACTACCGCCCGGCTCCGGCTGGGTTACAAGTATCTTTGGCAGGTTAAATCACCACCACCAGATGTAGACCAAACGAAATGTAAACTTTGCCAGATGGATTATTGTCACACCCTGCGTCATTATGTACTGGAGTGCGATAAAATTAATGAATTTAGAAACAACTCACTCAGAAGTGTTCAAGAAATGGCTAAGTATTTTATCCACAGTGGTATATTACAGACCATTCTGGAGAAATACCCTGACTTTGCTAGCTGTAAATAAAGCATTACCACATATGTGCATGTGTGTGTGTGTGTGTGTGTGTGTGTGGTGTGTGTGTGTGTGTGTGTGTGTGTGTGTGTGTGTGTGTGTGTTTGTGTGTATGTGTATGAGTGTGTGTGTGTGTGTGTGTGTGTGTGTGAGTATGAGTGTGTGTGTGTATGAGTGTGTGTGTGTGTATGAGTGTGTGTGCGTGTGTGTGTATGAGTTTGTGTGTGTGTGTGTGTGTGTGTTTGTGTGTGTGTGTATGAATTTGTATGTGTGTGTGTGTGTGTGTATGTGAGAGAGAGAGACTCAGCAATCAACATTTGCACCAATAACTCACTACAGTTGTGACCGGGTGTGGAAGTGTGAATTGCTCATTACTCTAAAATTTGTTCATGATTGCAACCATGTATAAACGTAAGTAACCATTCTTACAGTATTCATTACCTTTGTAACTTGTGAGTTCATTACCTTTGTAACTTGTACCTAGTTCAGCCATCAAAACTTTGGAGCCCGGTCCCTGGACCCATTGTGTACCTCTGTAATCTGTAAATACCTTTGTAACTTGTCATGATTGTGACTAGACCTACCTGGAGTTCATTACCTTTGTAAATTGTGAGTTCATTACCTTTGTAAATTGTGAATTCATTACCTCTGTAACTTGCTCAGCTATCAAAACTTTGAGGCCCAGTCCCTGGACCCATTATGTACCTCTGTAATCTTTTGACTACCGCCCACAGGATGGGTATGGGGTGCATAATAAACATATTAAACTAAACTACATACCTCTCAGTGTATATACACAACGATACACACCTCTCAGTGTATATACACAACGATACATACCTCTCAGTGTATATACACAACGATACACATCTCTCAGTGTATATACACAACGATACACACCTCTCAGTGTATATATACAACGATACACACCTCTCAGTGTATATACACAACGATACACACCTCTCAGTGTATATACACAACGATACACACCTCTCAGTGTATATACACAACGATACACACCTCTCAGTGTATATACACAACGATACACACCTCTCAGTGTATATACACAACGATACATACCTCTCAGTGTATATACACAACGATACACACCTCTCAGTGTATATACACAACGATACACACCTCTCAGTGTATATACACAACGATACATACCTCTCAGTGTACATATCCTTGAGAATTTTTCTTATAATCAAGGGAGAGCGCTAAACATATCCTTGAGAAACACACAAAAATACTTCGACTTAGAAAAACTTGGGGAAGTAAAACTCTGAAGGACAACCTGGAAAATAAAAAAAATATTCACATAGTGGAAAAATAGGATAAAAAAAAAAATCCTCAAGGGTAGAGCTATAAATAAGAAAAAAAATAAAAGCCAAAATCTAAAAAAAAAAATCGTCAATCAGCTACATTATTATCAAAAGTTCTGCAGTTTTTTTGACTCTTGAGTTTTTTTTATTTTCTTTCCGACTGGGGTGTTGTTTTTATGTGTTTTGTTTTTGCGTCGTGGGTTAGGATTTTTTGTTCATTTTTGTTAGAAGGTTTTAGCGCTTCTTCCGTGAAGTTTTATCTAAGCCAATCCAAAAATAATTTATTATTTTATATTATGATATTGAACGTGCTTTATTATTATTATTATTATTATTATTATTATTATTATTATTATTATTATTATTATTATTATTATTATTATTATTTTAACAAACCAGTCATATCCCACCGAGACAGGGTGACCTAAAAAGAAAAACGAAAGTTTTTTTTAATTTAGTAATGCATACAGGAGAAGGGGTTACTAGCCTCTCGCTCCCGGTATTTTAGTCGCCTCTTACGATACGCATGACTTACGGAGGAAGAATTCTGTTCCACTTCCCCATGGAGATAAGCAGAAATAAAGAAAACCCAGAGGGTTTTCTTTATTTCTGCTTGTATATGCAAGTGTAGTGTGACGTAAGTGTAAGTGGAAGTAGAAAGATATACCTGGTATCCCGCGTGTTTATGAGACACACGAACAAAAGACACCAGCAATCTTAACATCTTGTAAAACAATTGCAGGTTTCTGCTTCTCACTCACTTGGTAGTACTTCCCTAGGTGGTTTCTGTCTACCAGCCTACTACCTAGACGTCATTATTATTATTATTATTATTATTATTATTATTTTACTAGGGCTGTGACTAAGGTCGAAATATACTCATCTCTTTTAACTGCTACTGTTTAGTATTTATCACAAATATTTAAAACACAAATAATTCAACCATCTAGAATAGATGAAAATTTAGAACGTAATAATTCAACTATCTAGAATAGTTATCAAAGGGAATGATCATTTTTTTGAGAAAAGTATTTCGTTTGACCTCTGCCATTACTATATTCACGGAAAAGCTCTAAACTCGTACGGATTATACTGGATCTGAGGACTGGGAGGCAAATAGGTACGAGTTATGGAGGGAGGGGTCAGCTCCGATTCCATGGAAGATGAGCCCTCCTCCAGCATCAAGGTATCCTGTTTGATGGACCTTAATCTCGGCTATATTTGGGTAGTCACATATGTTGTCTTTCATAACATATGTATTAATAGGATGTTTTTGTTGTCTCCTGTGTTGCCTGTAGTCGTTTCCGGAGGTCACCACCTCTGCCACCCGCTCTCAGACCAGGTCCCAGACCAGGTCCCAGACCAGGCCTCCTTGAAGGAGCGTTCCGTTGTGAAGCAGCGGTACAGGTTGTAGAGCAGGCTTACCTGAAGTATACCTGGAGGGTGTTCCGGGGGTCAGTGCCCCCCACGACCCGGTCCATGGCCAGGCCTCGAGGTGGATCAGGGCCTGATCAGCCAGGCTGTTACTACCAAGTCAGTACCTGACTGGTCAGGTACTGACTTTAGGTGCCTGTCCAGCTCCCTCTTGAAGACAGCCAAGGGTCTATTGGTAATCCCCCTTATGAATGTTGAGAGGCAGTTGAACAGTCTTGGACCCCTGACACTTATTTTGTTGCCTCTTAGTGCACTCATGTTACCCCTACTTGTCGTTGGGGGGATGTCGCACCACCTGCCGATTCTTTTGCTTTCGATGGGAGTGATTTCCGTGTGCAGATTTGGGACTAGTTCCTCTAGGATTTTCCAAGTGTATATTATGATGTATGTTTCTCGCCTGTGCTCCAAGAAGTACAGGTCGAGGGACTTCAACAGTTCGCAGTAATTTAGATGCTTTATTGTATTTATACGTGCAGTGAAAGTTCTCTTTATATTCTCCAGGTCTACAGGTTCGTCTACCTTGGAAAGGGCTGTTAGTATACAGCAATATTTCAGCCTAGAGAAAACAAGAGATTTGATGAAAATCATTGGTTCTGTGTAAACTTTTTTCAAGTTAGGTTTTGTTTTGTGTAGACGTTTATTGAGCTATGTTTTGCTCTGTGTAGAGCTTTGCTAAGTCGTGTTTCACTCTGTGCAGAGTTTTACTAAATTTTGTCATGTTCTAAGTAGAGCTTTATCAAGCTATGTTTTGCTGAATGTAGAGATTTATCAAGTCATATTTCGCTGTGTGTAGAGCTTTACTGAGTCATGTTTCACTGTGTAGAGCCTTGCTAAGCCATATTTCACTCTGTAGAGCTTTATCAAGTTCTGACTACACACATCATGAAGATTAAGACACATGTGCAACAGTTGGGTATCTTTATTAACGAAACGTTTCGCCTACACAGCAGGCTTCTTAGTCAGATACAGAGGGAGCAGTAGTAATGAAATATAGATGGTGTAATCAGTCCATCAACATTGGTGAAAAAAGTATTTGATCGACTGATTACATTTTAATTTCATTACTACTGCTCTCTGTGTATTTGACTGAAGAAACTTACTGTGTAGGCGAAACGTTTCATCAATAAAGATACTCAATTGTTGCACATGTGTCTTAATCTTCAGCTTGTCGGTATTTTATATAATTTTCAGTATTACACACAACATAATATAGGCCCAATAAAAATCGTTCTGGCAGGACGCCATGAAGATCCAGATTTATGAGATTTAGGTGAACTTAAGTCCAACATTTGAGTGAACGTAAATTCAACATTTGGGAGAACACTACAGCAGTGGTTTTTGTTTTTTATTCGTCGGTACTCTCCCGGCCCGGGTCTTTTCCAAGAGTGGTGACCCGGCCTTGGCTCTCCATCTGGGGAGTGTCTCGAGACCTAAGTCTCCCATGGGAGGAGGTACAAGTACCCCCACATCTTTGGGACCAAGTGTCCCCAGGCCTAGCCACAGTCCCCGCCCTCACGAGGCTCATAGGGAGAAGCTAGGCCTCTGGTCTGCCATCTGCCCCGCCCCAAAGGGGCTCGTGGGGATGGCAGTCTTGTGAGCTGCAGGTGGTAGCAAGCTCAGTTTGTAGCAGTTTTCGACACATTTGAAATATATGCATAAAATATACAAATAGCGGAAATGCCGTTGCTGTGAAAATGGTTGCCATTATGACGATTTTCAGAGCATAATTCTAGCTGTAAAGACAACTTATGTCCCAAATAGAGAAATTAGATCAAGCAAAAATTATCCAAAATTGATAAACAATGGATTAAAACACCTCTGGTCAAAAGAGAGGCATTTACAGGCGAATCAAAAGAGGAGAGGGGCACTTAAGAAATCAATATATTTAATTGAAGTGTGAAATAAGAAAGGGAATAAGAGAAACAAAAAGAGATTATGAGGTTAAAGTCACAAGGGATCCGAAGAGTAACCCAAAGGGTTTCCTTCAGGTATTCGGAAGTAATATTAGGGAAAACATACGCCCACTCAAAAGTCACTCAGGTCAGCTCACCAACAGTGATAAGGAAATGTGTAGAATTTTTAATACTTATTTCTTCTCAGCTTTTACGCAGGAACATACTAGTGAAATTCCAGAAATAAACTATGTTAAACTGAACGATGATAAGTTATACACGATCCAAGTCATTAGTGACATGGTTCTCAGACAAACAGATAAATTAAAACCTAACAAATCCCCAGGCCCTGATGAACTGTTTTAAAGGAATATAAGGAGGAACCTAGTAAACCTTTGGCTAGTCTTTTCAGTATATCTCTACAAACGGGCATAATACCAGATAAGTGGAAATTGTGATACCTGTCTACAAAACAGTTGACAAGTTCTTAGCTTCGAACTAGAGACCAATAAGCCTAACCTCCATAGTGGGAAAATTGATGAAATTTATAATTGAAAGACATAAATTTATTAATGAATCTCAACACGGTTTTACAAAGGGTGTTCCTGCCTTACGAACTTATTAACTTTATTCACTAAGGTATTTGAGGAGGTAGATCATGGTAATGAATATGATAATGTGTACACCTATTTCAGTAAGGCTTTTTGACAGAGTCCCACATCGGAGACTATTAAGGAAAGTGGAGGTACACGGAATGGGGGATTATGAGTGAGGTGTATAAATGGACAGCGGGAATAAATAAAGGGAATGTAAATAACGTGCTAAAAATATTTGACCAAGACAGGACTCACAGCAATGGTTTCAAGATGGAAAAATTTAGACTCAGATAAGTTGTAGGAAAGCACTGATTTGGGAAAAGAGTTGTGGATGAGTGGAACAAACTCCCCAGTAGCATCATTGAAGCTAAAACATCGTGTGTTGTTAAAATTAGGTTAGATAAATACATGAGTGGGTGTGGGTGGGTGTGAGTTGGACTTGCATCGCATGGGCCATTAGGCCTGCTGCAATACTCCTTAATTATGTTTTTATTTCGTAGTGCATAAATAATAAAAAAGGCACAATACCGTGACTGGAACGATACACAAATAACCCGCACATAAAAGAGAGAAGCTTACGACGACGTTTCGGTCCGACTTGGACCATTTACAAAGTCACTTTGTAAATGGTCCAAGTCAGACCGAAACGTCGTCGTAAGCTTCTCTCTTTTATGTGCGGGTTATTTGTATATCGTAGTGCATAATTTTGACGTGTCTGCGCAAGGGCTACACACGAACTTGATCCGTAACTCAATTACAAATTGTGAACAGATAACTAGATGATATTTCACTCCATGCGAATTGGTCCAGTTATACATCTTTATTTTCGTATGTCTCAGTTTGTAAAGAAAAGTTCAGCAAGTGTGGGTTTTACGTGGTAAATTTTTTTCATGTTAGTAATTTTGTAGTTAAGCATTGTTCTGGATATTTTTGAAAAAAAAGGATATATTTCTGAATGATATCTGCAGAGGGAGAACATGGGAAAAATGCCGTAATTCTACCAACAACAAAAAAAAATGATTTATCTTCCATTGTCTTGTTCCAAATATGATTTTCAGAACTGTCAGGCGATGTAGGACCCGCTGTATTCAGCATTTTTTTCTTGTTCTAGCCATGATATTTTAGCAGATACCTGGGATTTTGATGATTGAAATTTACAGGCCTTTTGATTTTCCTTAAACACCACACACAACATAGTATATACTTCCCCACGTTAAGCCTGTAGGCAAGTTCAGCCTCCATTACACACTGGCATGTAATCTGTTAAGCTTTCCAGCCAGGTACAGATGAGGGGGGGGGGCACCACAACTATTACCACCATCACTACCAACACCACCACCACAACTATTACCAGCACTATCACTACCAACACCACCACACCTACCACAACTATTACCACCACAACTACCATGACCACCACAACTGTTACCACCACCACCACTACCAACATGACCACACCTACCATCACCACCAAAACTATTACCAACACCACCACACCTACCATCACCACCACAACTATTACCACCACCATCAATACCAACACCACCACAACTACCAACACCACCACAAGTATTACCACCGCCACCACTACCAACACAACCACAACTACCATCACCACCACAACTATTACCACCACTACCAACACCACCACAACTACCACCACTACCAACACCACCACAACTACCATCACCACCACAACTATTACCACCACTACCAACACCACCACAACTATTACCACCACTACCAACGCCACCACAACTACCACCACTACCAACACCACCACAACTACCACCACCACTACAACTACTACCACCACCACCACTATCAACACCACCACAACTACTACCACCACCACCACCACTATCAACACCACCACAACTACTACCACCACCACCACCACTATCAACACCACCACAACTACTACCACCACCACCACCACTATCAACACCACCACAACTACTACCACCACCACCACCACTATCAACACCACCACAACTACTACCACCACCACCACTATCAACACCACCACAACTACTACCACCACCACCACTATCAACACCACCACAACTACTACCACCACCACCACTATCAACACCACCACAACTACTACCACCACCACCACTATCAACACCACCACAACTACCACCACCACCACTATCAAGACCACCACAACTACCATCACCACCACAACTGTTACCACCACCACTGCTACCAACACCACCACAACTATTATCACCGCCACAACTATTATCACCACCACTGCTACCAACACCACCACAACTATAACCACCACCACTGCTACCAACACCACCACAACTATTATCACCACCACCACTACCAACACCACCACAACTATCACCACCACCACAACTGTTACCACCACTACCAACACCACCATTTTGATGCAATCAGCATGTTTCTATCATATTTCTAAGTATATTTTTCCAAAAATGTAATTTCTTTTGTTATTGCTGTCATCAAGAGGACATGATCGTAATTTTTTTTATTTTACTCCAAAAATTACGATTTTTATGGTTGTTTCATTCTAAATAATATATATGGCAACTTCTCTGAGGATTAAATTCAAGAGCATGGAGTGATTGTAACTCAGTAGCCTGTGGGCTGTCAACTTGAGAGGAAGAGTGCACTGGAAATAAGTCACTCTGACTTTTTTGGGTTATCCCAGATTCTCTACATATATGCTGCTATGTATGATAATCTATGTAACTGTATTTGTGTATACCTGAATAAACTTACCTAACATGCTGAGATTTGGTGTGCCATGACCATAGAGTTCTACAGAAAACGTAATACTGTGGTTTTCGATTACCATGAGGCAGGCCAGTAATACTGTATATGTATAACTCAGGAATAAGTTATTGACATTTTTTTTTAGGTTTTTGCAAAAAGTATTTATATTGAGGAATGAGAACCTTCAAAACTAGGGAGGCCAAGCCCATGATGACACTCTTCAGGTCACTTGTTCTATCTAGGCTGGAATATTGCTGCACACTAACAGCACCTTTCAAGGCAGGTGAAATTGATGACCTAGAAAATGTAGAGAACCTTCACGGCGCGCATAACGGAGATAAAACACCTCAATTACTGGGAGCGCTTGAGGTTCCTGAACCTGTATTCCCTGGAACGCAGGAGGGAGAGATACATGATTATATACACCTGGAAAATCCTAGAGGGACTAGTACCGAACTTGCACAGGAAAATCACTCACAACGAAAGCAAAAGACTTGGCAGACGATGCAACATCCCCCCAATGAAAAGCAGGGGTGTCACTAGCACGTTAAGAGACCATACAATAAGTGTCAGGGGCCCGAGACTGTTCAACTGCCTCCCAGCATACATAATGGGGATTACCAACAGACCCCTGGCAGTCTTCAAGCTGGCACTGGACAAACACCTAAAGTCGGTACCTGACCAGCCAGGCTGTGGCTCGTACGTTGGTTTGCGTGCAGCCAGCAGTAACAACCTGTGTACGAAATGGTATATAATACCGACAAGATGAGAGTAAGACACATGTGCAACATCTGGGTATCTTTATTGTAGACGTTTCGCCATCCAGTGGCTTTATCAATACAAATTCTAGGACATAACTTGAAGACAGTAGAACTATGTACAGAAGATGAGGTAATCAGTCCCTCAAACTAGGAGTAGGTGCGAACAGCACCATAGTCGTGGAGATTCTGAAGCAGAAGAAAGAATCCTGGCGCTTATATAGTAACGTCAGGTGTAGCAGACGAGGGCATATTCACTGGTAGGCGGGATTCCCCAGTGGAAGTAGGTCCTTCCCAAAGAGATGGGTTAGTTGTAGAAGTAGTTGTCGTAGTCGTGAAGGTTATGTACATGTCCTCAGAATTAAGATTCCATGATGTTGCAGTGTCTGACAAGTTGTGTACGAAATGGTATATAATACCGACAAGATGAGAGTAAGACACATGTGCAACATCTGGGTATCTTTATTGTAGACGTTTCGCCATCCAGTGGCTTTATCAATACAAATTCTAGGACATAACTTGAAGACAGTAGAACTATGTACAGAAGATGAGGTAATCAGTCCCTCAAACTAGGAGTAGGTGCGAACAGCACCATAGTCGTGGAGATTCTGAAGCAGAAGAAAGAATCCTGGCGCTTATATAGTAACGTCAGGTGTAGCAGACGAGGGCATATTCACTGGTAGGCGGGATTCCCCAGTGGAAGTAGGTCCTTCCCAAAGAGATGGGTTAGTTGTAGAAGTAGTTGTCGTAGTCGTGAAGGTTATGTACATGTCCTCAGAATTAAGATTCCATGATGTTGCAGTGTCTGACAAGTTGTGTACGAAATGGTATATAATGGTATATAATGCCCTCGTCTGCTACACCTGACGTTACTATATAAGTGCCAGGATTCTTTCTTCTGCTTCAGAATCTCCACGACTATGGTGCTGTTCGCACCTACTCCTAGTTTGAGGGACTGATTACCTCATCTTCTGTACATAGTTCTACTGTCTTCAAGTTATGTCCTAGAATTTGTATTGATAAAGCCACTGGATGGCGAAACGTCTACAATAAAGATACCCAGATGTTGCACATGTGTCTTACTCTCATCTTGTCGGTATTATATACCATTTCGTACACAACTTGTCAGACACTGCAACATCATGGAATCTTAATTCTGAGGACATGTACATAACCTTCACGACTACGACAACTACTTCTACAACTAACCCATCTCTTTGGGAAGGACCTACTTCCACTGGGGAATCCCGCCTACCAGTGAATATGCCCTCGTCTGCTACACCTGACGTTACTATATAAGCGCCAGGATTCTTTCTTCTGCTTCAGAATCTCCACGACTATGGTGCTGTTCGCACCTACTCCTAGTTTGAGGGACTGATTACCTCATCTTCTGTACATAGTTCTACTGTCTTCAAGTTATGTCCTAGAATTTGTATTGATAAAGCCATTGGATGGCGAAACGTCTACAATAAAGATACCCAGATGTTGCACATGTGTCTTACTCTCATCAGTAACAACCTGGTTGATCAGGCTCTGATCCACCGCGAGGCCTGGTCACAGACCGGGCCACGGGGGCGTTGACCCCCGGAACTCTCTTCAGGTAAACTCCAGGAATGGTGGTTCTTCTAAATTTCAGAAGGAATTTGCGGTATTTTTTACTGTTTTGTTTTTATTGATTTTTTTTTTCAAAAAAAAAAGTTCTTAAAAAATAAACAAAATTCAACATTTTTTATTATGCAGTCCATTGACATTTCGCTCAAACGACATTGAAATAAGATTATCTAACCGTTTCTTTCATTTGATGTCAACTACAACATTGAACGTCTTACCAGTTTTGTAGAAAGTAGTGCGCAGTAAGAATAGGGCACTGTTTATTTGTTCTATCTTTCCAGCAAAAAGTCACTACTTAAATAGTGTCTAGGTTTCAAATGTTGCTTAAATCACACTAAAAATACCTTAAAATGGGATAAAAGAGAAAAATATTTTCTTCTTCGCCCCCTCAAACTCCTCTTATTCCACCTTTTTCTGCATTGGACTGAAGAAGTCACTGTGTGGCGAAACGTTTCCAGAATAAAGATAACCGAATGTTACAAAAATGTCTCATTTATCAACATGTCGATTTATAAACCATTGATTCACACTGCAGTCTTGGCTTCTGGTTGCTGCTTGCAATAACTCTTAACTCATTTTCGTATTCTGTGTGGTCAGGTTCTTTATTATTTAGCTTTTATGTGCCAGGGTTGGGCAGATATTGTTAGTGGGTTGGATTTGTGAAGGACCTGCCTGGTATGGGCCAACAAGCCTACTGCAGTGTTCCTCCTTTCTTATGTTCTTAAGGTTAATTACATGCCTGAGCTTCAGGACTTTGCACTTATCTATATTGAACTGTAACTGGCACTCTTCTGACCACGACTTGAGTTTGTCTAAATCCTCCTAAAGTTCGGTGGCATCTTCCTCTGAATAAGTTATCCTACCTATATATATATCGTCAGCGAATTTGCTCATATCACTTCCCCCTCAAGGTCATTAATGTACATTATGATATATAAACCTTGATAATAAATACCGACAAGTTGGTTTAGAAAAACACGTAAGCAAACACTAGGACATACTCATTAGAATACGCTTCGGTCCTGGGATCTTGATCACTTCAGACATACAGAGGTTAAAAGACCTGAAGAATGTCATATTGGGATGAGGACGGGTAGACGATGAAATTATGTGACTCCTGTGTTGTTGGGTAGGTGCTGCTTTGCCTGGTTGAGTATCTTATATGCTAATGTTTTAGAAATTTTGTGGTTTCCAGTGTTACGCTCTTTTGTGTCGGTGACGGCGATTAGCGAGGCCTCCAGATACTGTCGATGTCTAAAGTACACCTGTGTCCTCTGCAGAGACTTCACGGGGCATTTAACGAACTGGGATGAGGCACAACTCGTTCTCGCCAAACAAGACCTTAGATGTCGACGGTATCTGGAGGCCTCGCTAATCGTCGTCACCGACACAAAAGAGCGTAACACTGGAAACCACAAAATTTCTGAAACATTAGCATACATGATACTCAACCAGGCAAAGCATCACCTACCCAGCAACACAGGAGTCACATAATTTCATCGTCTTCCCGTCCTCATCCCAATATGTCATTCTTCAGGTCACCATGCGTCACTCACACCTCACCTCTGTATGTTAGAAGTGATCAAGGTCTAGGACCGAAACGTTTTCTAATAAATATGTCCTAGTGTTTGCTTACGTGTTTTTCCTAAATCATATATATATTATAAACAACAATGGACATAAAACTGATCCTTGTGTAACGTAACTTGATCCAGGCCTCGATCCATGACAGGACTTTAGCCCAAATGCCATGTGTTGAAACTTTCTTTAACAGTCTATTGTGTGGCACCATTACAAGCTTTACGGAAATCCAAATATATAATATCTTATTGTTTATCATGATTAACTGCCTCAAATGCTTTACTGGTGGATTAGACACACAATCTGTTGGGAAGAATTTCTATGACAAGAAAAATTGCTTCTAGGTGTTATATAACGAAACTGTTAATGCTTCTAGACATGAAAACGTAGTAATAGAGTGAATATTAAAATGGTATACAATACCGACAGGTTGATAAGTAAGACACATATGCAACAGTTAGGTATCTTTATTTCGAAACGTTTCGTCTGCACAGTAGGCTTCCTCAGTCGAGTACAGAAGAGTAAGCAGAAGCAGTAGAATTGTAAATACGATGTCATCTGTAATGAGGTTGTTTAGTTTAAGTCAAATTGACTGGACTATTTTAACTGGAAATTTGGAGTCCGGTGAAGCAGTTTAGGATTGTAGGTAAATGGTTCAGAGAGCCCACAAGTTGATAAATTAGACACATGTGCAGCATTTGGGTATCTTTATTGAGGAAACGTTTCGCCAGACAGTGGCTTCATCAGTCCTATACAAAGAATGGTGAAGATGAGAAGGAGTTTGAGGTAATCAGTCCCTCATCATTCTCTTAAAGATTGATGGCCTCCAGGCTGAGGGACTGATTGCCTGAAACTCCTTCTGATCTCTACAATTCTTGAAGACTGAGACACTTATGCAACGTACGTAAGACATTTTTTCACAATTCACTGATAGTCACTGTGTGGCTAAACATTTCCTCAGTAAAGATACCCAAGTGTTGCACATGTATGTTAACTTAGTTCAAGACAGCTTTTTTAGTAAAGCAGTTTGTAACAGTACTTACCAGTGATAATAACTGAGCAGTAATCTAGATAAGTATTATTCTCAGCAGATACCTTCACCCTCCCTTATCCTCTTTCACTCTCCCTTACCCTTCCTTATCCTCTCTCACTCTCCCTTACTCTTCCTTATCCTCTCACTTCTCCTTATCCTCTCTCACTCTCCCTTGCCTTCCCTTATCCTCTATCTCACTCTCCCTTATCCTCTCTTACCCTTCCTTATCCTCTCTCTCTCTCTCTCTCTCTCTCTCTCTCTCTCTCTCTCTCTCTCTCTCTCTCTCTCTAGCTTCTCTCTCCCTACCTTATCCTCTCTATACCTCTACCTTATCCTCTCTCTCTACCTTATCCTCTCTCTCTCTCTCTACCTTATCCTCCCTCTCTCTAGCTTCTCTCTCTCTCTCTCTCTACCTTATCCTCTCTCTCTAGCTTCTCTCTCTCTACCTTATCCAGTCTCACTCTGCCCTGCCCCTCCTTCACACTACCTCAGGCACAACATGACAGAGCTTCACCTGGACAAGTTTAGCATCAAAGAACACGGATGTTTTTTTTTCCTGTTCAGCTTCCAAAGTCACTTCTTATACACCGATATTAACGCAGGTAAAAAAAAAAGACTGGTTGTTGGGCAAGGACAGTGTCCTTGTGTGTGTGTGTGTGTGTGTGTGTGTGTGTGTGTGTGTGTGTGTGTGTGTGTACTCACCTATTTGTGGTTGTAGGGGTCGAGTCATAGGTCCTGGCTGGTCGCTACTAGGTCAACTCTCTCCCTGCTCCATGAACTTTATCATATCTGTTCTTAAAGCTGTGTATGGATCCTGCCTCTACTACATCACTCTCCAGAGTGTCCCACTTCCTGACAACTCTGTGACTGAAGAAATACTTTCTAACATCCCTGTGACTCATCTGAGTTTTCAATTTCCAGTTGTGACCCCCATATTACTGTGTTTCATCTCTGAAACATTCTGTCCCTATCCACTTTGTCAATTCCTCTCAACATTTTATATATCATTATCATGATTCCCCTATTCCTCCTCTCCTCCAGTGCCATCAGGTTGATTTCCCTTCACCTCTCCTCGTAAGACATACCCTTAGTTCCGGGACTAGTCTTGTTGCAAAGCTTTGCACTTTCTCTAATTTCTTAACGAGCTTGACTAGGTGTGAGTGCTATACTAGTGCTGCATACTGCAATATAGGCCTAACATACGCAGTGTACAGTGTCTTGAATAACTCCTTACTCAGGTTTGCCTATATGCTGCAGCAGTTATTTGATTGATGTGCACTTCAGATGTGCTCGTTATCATACTCACCCCGAGATCCTTTTCTGTGAGTGAGTTTTGAGTCTTCTTTGTCCTTTCCCAGGCTTCATAACTTTGCACTTGCTAGGGTTAAACTCCAGGAGCCATGTGTCGGACCAGGCTTGCACTCTGTCCAGATCCCCTTGTAGGCTTAGCTGATCCTTTTCCGCTTGTATTCTCCTCATTAGCTTCACATCATCTACAAACAGGGACACCTCTGAATCCATCCCTTCCGGCATGTCAACCACACATACAAGAAACAGCACCCTTGTGGAACCCCACTCGACACATGAACCCACTCTGACACCTCGCTTTATACCGACACACGTTGTTTCCTTTCTGTTAGGTATTCCCTGATTCATTGCAGTACTTTTCCTTCTATTCTTGTCTGTTCCTCCAGCTTTTCAACCAGTCTCTTGTGTGGTACTGTGTCGAAAACTTCTTACAGTCCAAGAAGATGCAGTCTACCCATCCCCCCCCCTCTCTCTCTCTCTCTCTCTCTCTCTCTCTCTCTCTCTCTTGTCTTACTCCTGAAACCTTGTTATGAAACTCCAATAGGTGTGTGACGCAATATTTCCCTTCCTTGAAGCCGTGCTGGTTGTCATGTACGAGTCCATTCCTTTCTAGGTGCTCCACCACTCTTCTGATAATCTTGCCCATAACTTTATATACTATACATGTCAGCGACACTGGTCTGTAATTTAGCGCAACCTGTCTGTCTCCTTAAAAATCAGGACTACATTAGCTGTCTTCCACACTTCAGGCAGTTGCCTTATTTCGATAGATTTATTGAAGACCGTTGTTAATAGCATCTGTTCCCTCTCTCGGGACCCAAGGAGAGATATTTGGGCCCACCACCTTCGAGGTATCTAGTTTCCCTAGCAGTTTCTTCACCTCCTCGGTTGTATGAAAAGTATCCAGCACTTGCTGGTGCACCCTACCACCTCGGTTTGTTAGGTAAGACACATATGCAACAGTTAGACAACTTTATTCCGAAACGTTTCGCCTACACAGTAGGCTTCTTCAGTCGAATACAGAAAATAGGCAGGAACAGTAGAGATGTGAAGACGATGTAATCAGTCCATCACCCTTGTAGTCGTAGAATTTGAGGTTGTCAGTCCCTCGGCCTGGAGAAGTTCAGTTCCATAGTCAGGAACTATCTGAAGATCAAGCGACAGTGCGGAGACTTAAATACTGTCGGAAGGAGAGGTGCAGAGTAGTAGTAGTAGTAGTAGTAGTAGTAGTAGTAGTGAGAATGTAACCACTGAAAGGTCATGTCCCTCTCAGATCCAACACTTCTCACTTGAAAAGCTTGTCCAAGGTGTTTTCTGTACCAAGATGCCATGTGTTGCAGTGTCTGACAAGATGAACATCAAAATGGTATACAATACCGACAGGTTGTTAGGTAAGACACATATGCAACAGTTAGACAACTTTATTCCGAAACGTTTCGCCTACACAGTAGGCTTCTTCAGTCGAATACAGAAAATAGGCAGGAACAGTAGAGAGGGACATGACCTTTCAGTGGTTACATTCTCACTACTACTACTACTACTACTACTACTACTACTACTACTACTCTGCACCTCTCCTTCCGACAGTATTTAAGTCTCCGCACTGTCGCTTGATCTTCAGATAGTTCCTGACTATGGAACTGAACTTCTCCAGGCCGAGGGACTGACAACCTCAAATTCTACGACTACAAGGGTGGACTGATTACATCGTCTTCACATCTCTACTGTTCCTGCCTATTTTCTGTATTCGACTGAAGAAGCCTACTGTGTAGGCGAAACGTTTCGGAATAAAGTTGTCTAACTGTTGCATATGTGTCTTACCTAACAACCTGTCGGTATTGTATACCATTTTGATGTTCACCACCTCGGTTTGCTGGAATCCTCTCTGTCTCCACTGTGAATACCTCCTTAAATTGCGAGCTGAGCTCTTCACATACTTCCTAGTCGTTTCCTGTGAACTCCCCTCATTCCTTCCTCAGCCTCATTACCTGGTCCTTGACTGTTATTTACCTCCTTATGTGGTCTCTGTCTCCACTGTGAATACCTCCTTAAATTGCGACCTGAGCTCTTCACATACTTCCTAGTCGTTCCCTGTGAGCTCCCCTCCTTCCTTCCTTCCTCAGCCTCATTACTTGGTCCTTGACTGTTATTTACCTCCAGATGTGGCTGTATAACAACTTTGGGTTAGACTTGACTTTTGATGCTATGTCATTCGCGTATTGACACTGGGATTCTCTCCTTATCCATTCATATTAATTTCTGGCTCTTTGGCTCAACTCTCTGGGTCCTTTGCCTTCTATATTTTTCTCATAATCTAGCACACTTGGCTTTAGGCTTTCCACATCTGGTAAACCATGGGCTCACTCTGGTCTTCTGGTTGTTTCTGTTGCCCCTTGGTACAAACTTCTCCACTGCCTCTGCACTTTGTGGTCATGTGTTCCATCATTTCGTTTACTGTCTTCCCTTCTAACTCACCTACTGCATCTCATGTAGGAATAGCCTCATACTCGTGTAGTCCCCTTTTTGGAAATTTGGCTTCTGCCGTTCTTCTTGTACTGCTTCATTCTCCATTGTTAACTCTACTGTGTATTCGAAACTCAAGACCACATGATCGCTAGCACTTAGGGACCTTTTGTGTGTGATATCCCCTGTCTGAACTGCTCAAGGTGAACAAGAGGTCTATCCTTGCTGGTTCATTGTCTCTCTCTCTCTCTCTCTCTCTCTCTCTCTCTCTCTCTCTCTCTCTCTCTCTCTCTCTCTCTCTCTCTCTCTCTCTCTCTCTGGTTATGTCCCTAACATGTTGGTACATGAAGTTTTCCAATACCGCCTCCAGCATCTTGGCTCTCCACGTCTCTGGTCTCCCATGTGGCTCCACATTCTCCCAATCTCCTTATGGCTGAAATTCCTCATGATGAGTAACTTGCCCTGCTCATGTTGGCCCTTCTTACAACCTTGGCTGATGTGTCCACCATCACTCTGTTGCTCTCGTTATATTCCTGTCTTGGCCTCCTGCTGTTCAGTAGCGGGTTGTACGTCACTGCTATCATCACTTTTGGGCCTCCAGTATGAAGTGTTCCTACTGTGTAGTCATCCACTACTCTTCTGACTATTCCTTCCATCTCCTTAAAACTCCTTTGGTTTTTGAAGAGCAGTGCAATGCCTCTAATCCCCTTTGCTTCCACTGTATTCCCGGGGGGGGGGGAGGTTGGTGCTGGTAGGCAGGTCTGAATATTATGGTACTCTGCTGGTGTGGCAGCATTAGTGCTGGGGGGATGGACTGTGGGCGTGGAGTGTGGCTTGCTTATTATGTTTGGTTGGTGTGGGGTGGTAGGAGTTGAGGGGATGCTGTGGGCGGTTGTTTGCTGTTCCCTTCGAGGCTGTGCTCCCCTCTTTGATGGTACCTGCCTTGTCCCTCCTTCCTGCCTCTGGCGCCTTCTTACCCTTTCTCTCAGTTGTTCCATATTCTTTTGTGTTCTGTCGTGGTCGAGGTACACTTGCTGGTATTTTTGGGAACCCTTTACTAGTGGTTTCCGCTCCAGGATCTTGTTGTGTATCATTTCAGTCCTGAATGTCATTTGATTGGGGACTTCTTTTTCCTCGAGTACCACCCAAGTCTCTGAAAATTGTGTGTGTGTGTACTCACCTATTTGTGGTTGCAGGGGTCGAGTCTTAGCTCCTGGCCCCGCCTCTTCACCGGTTGCTACTGGGTCCTCTCTCTCCTGTGTGTGTGTGTGTGTGTGTGTGTGTGTGTGTGTGATGAGAGAACACTGGTTCATACACTTGTATTATTCGGAGAGACCAAGGCTTAGGATGGAAACGTATTCAATAAAGATAATAAAGGTAGAATTGCCAACAATATGTTAGATAAAATGACACAAGTGCCACTAATGTGACATTTTATTATGACAATGTTTCGCTCTCCAGGAGCTTTGTCAAGCCGTTACTGCTTGGCAAAGCTCCTCTTATCTAACACTTCAGAAAGATGCCCTTAATGTAAACACTTGCATCACTTCATCCGTTACTCTCCTTGCCCGGACACTTGCCTGGACTTGACGGCTATGTCACCTTGCAACTTTCAACACGTTTTCTTGTCAGCCTCAGTTCTCAAGCAAGGATACAATTTTTTGCTTCAGCAAGTTTCTATAAGAATAAGTCAGTCTTACCTTCTTTGTAATAAAATTTCTTTACGGTGGTGTTTACGAAAAAGAGTGTTTGGTAATAAAATGATGGAATAACAGATGTATAATATATTACAGTGAATAATGGAGAAGAGTGATGAAGAAGAAGCAAGGTGATGGAAAAATAGGGAAGGAGCAGTGTGAAGGATGGAAGAGCTGCAATCTCTAACACAACAAATGACACAACAAATATGAAGACTTAACCTTTGCATGACATTTGTGTGGATAAACTGATAAGTTTATGTATTCCTGTGTTGAGCCTAGCACCCAGGAAGCACAGCTCAGCACCCAGGAAGCACAGCTCAGCACCCAGGAAGCACAGCTCAGCACCCAGGAAGCACAGCTCAGCACCCAGGAAGCACAGCTCAGCACCCAGGAAGCACAGCTCAGCGCCCAGGAAGCACAGCTCAGCACCCAGTAAGCACAGCTCAGCACCCAGGAAGCACAGCTCAGCACCCAGGAAGCACAGCTCAGCGCCCAGGAAGCACAGCTCAGCACCCAGTAAGCACAGCTCAGCACCCAGTAAGCACAGCTCAGCACCCAGGAAACACAGCTCAGCACCCAGGAAGCACAGCTCAGCGCCCAGGAAGCACAGCTCAGCACCCAGTAAACACAGCTCAGCACCCAGGAAGCACAGCTCAGCGCCCAGGAAGCACAGCTCAGCGCCCAGGAAGCACAGCTCAGCACCCAGGAAGCACAGCTCAGCGCCCAGGAAGCACAGCTTAGCACCCAGTAAGCACAGCTCAGCACCCAGTAAGCACAGATCAGCACCCAGTAAGCACAGCTCAGCACCCAGGAAGCACAGCTCAGCACCCAGGAAGCACAGCTCAGCGCCCAGGAAGCACAGCTCAGCACCCAGTAAGCACAGCTCAGCACCCAGGAAGCACAGCTCAGCACCCAGGAAGCACAGCTCAGCGCCCAGGAAGAACAGCTCAGCACCCAGTAAGCACAGCTCAGCACCCAGTAAGCACAGCTCAGCACCCAGGAAACACAGCTCAGCACCCAGGAAGCACAGCTCAGCACCCAGTAAGCACAGCTCAGCACCCAGGAAGCACAGCTCAGCACCCAGGAAGCACAGCTCAGCGCCCAGGAACCACAGCTCAGCACCCAGGAAGCACAGCTCAGCACCCAGGAAGCACAGCTCAGCGCCCAGGAAGCACAGCTCAGCACCCAGTAAGCACAGCTCAGCACCCAGTAAGCACAGCTCAGCACCCAGGAAGCACAGCTCAGCACCCAGGAAACACAGCTCAGCACCCAGGAAACACAGCTCAGCACCCAGGAAGCACAGCTCAGCGCCCAGGAAGCACAGCTCAGCACCCAGTAAACACAGCTCAGCACCCAGGAAGCACAGCTCAGCGCCCAGGAAGCACAGCTCAGCGCCCAGGAAGCACAGCTCAGCACCCAGGAAGCACAGCTCAGCACCCAGTAAGCACAGCTCAGCACCCAGTAAGCACAGCTCAGCACCCAGTAAGCACAGATCAGCACCCAGTAAGCACAGCTCAGCACCCAGGAAGCACAGCTCAGCACCCAGGAAGCACAGCTCAGCGCCCAGGAAGCACAGCTCAGCACCCAGTAAGCACAGCTCAGCACCCAGGAAGCACAGCTCAGCACCCAGGAAGCACAGCTCAGCGCCCAGGAAGCACAGCTCAGCACCCAGTAAGCACAGCTCAGCACCCAGTAAGCACAGCTCAGCACCCAGGAAACACAGCTCAGCACCCAGGAAGCACAGCTCAGCGCCCAGGAAGCACAGCTCAGCACCCAGTAAACACAGCTCAGCACCCAGGAAGCACAGCTCAGCGCCCAGGAAGCACAGCTCAGCGCCCAGGAAGCACAGCTCAGCACCCAGGAAGCACAGCTCAGCACCCAGGAAGCACAGCTCAGCGCCCAGGAAGCACAGCTTAGCACCCAGTAAGCACAGCTCAGCACCCAGTAAGCACAGCTCAGCACCCAGGAAGCACAGCTCAGCACTTAGGAAGCACAGCTCAGCGCCCAGGAAGCACAGCTCAGCACCCAGGAAGCACAGCTCAGCACCCAGTAAGCACAGCTCAGCACCCAGGAAGCACAGCTCAGCACCCAGGAAGCACAGCTCAGCACCCAGGAAGCACAGCTCAACACCCAGGAAGCACAGATCAGCACCCAGGAAGCACAACTCAGCACCCAGGAATCACAACTCAGCACCCAGGAAGCACAGCTAGGGTCCAGCACCCAGGAAGCACAGATCAGCACCCAGGAAGCACAGCTCAGCACCAAGGAAGCACAGCTCAGCACCCAGTAAACACAGCTCAGCACCCAGGAAGCACAGCTCAGCACCCAGGAAGCACAGCTCAGCACCCAGAAAGCACAGCTCAGCACCCAGGAAGCACAGCTCAGCACCCAGGAAGCACAGCTCAGCGCCCAGGAAGCACAGCTCAGCACCCAGGAAGCACAGCTCAGCACCCAGGAAGCACAGCTCAGCGCCCAGGAAGCACAGCTTAGCACCCAGAAAACACAGCTCAGCACCCAGGAAGCACAGCTCAGCACCTAGGAAGCACAGCTCAGCGCCCAGGAAGCACAGCTCAGCGCCCAGGAAGCACAGCTCAGCGCCCAGGAAGCACAGCTCAACACCCAGGAAGCACAACTCAGCACCCAGGAATCACAACTCAGCACCCAGGAATCACAACTCAGCACCCAGGAAGCACAGCTAGGGTCCAGCACCCAGGAAGCACAGCTCAGCACCAAGGAAGCACAGCTCAGCACCAAGGAAGCACAGCTCAGCACCCAGGAAGCACAGTTCAGCACCCAGGAAGCACAACTCAGCACCCAGGAAGCACAGCTCAGCACCCAGGAAGCACAACTCAGCACCCAGGAAGCACAGCTAGGGTCCAGCACCCAGGAAGCACAGCTCAGCACCCAGGAAGCACAGCTCAGCACCCAGGAAGCACAGCTCAGCGCCCAGGAAGCACAGCTCAGCACCCAGGAAGCACAGCTCAGCACCCAGGAAGCACAGCTCAGCACCCAGGAAGCACAGCTCAGCGCCCAGGAAGCACAGCTCAGCACCCAGGAAGCACAACTCAGCACCCAGGAAGCACAGCTCAGCACCCAGGAAGCACAACTCAGCACCCAGGAAGCACAGCTAGGGTCCAGCACCCAGGAAGCACAACTCAGCACCCAGGAAGCACAACTCAGCACCCAGGAAGCACAGCTAGGGTCCAGCACCCAGGAAGCACAGCTCAGCACCCAGGAAGCACAGCTCAGCACCTAGGAAGCACAGCTCAGCGCCCAGGAAGCACAGCTCAACACCCAGGAAGCACAGATCAGCACCCAGGAAGCACAACTCAGCACCCAGGAAGCACAGCTAGGGTCCAGCACCCAGGAAGCACAGCTCAGCACCCAGGAAGCACAGCTCAGCACCCAAGAAGCACGACTCAGCACCCAGGAAGCACAACTCAGCACCCAGGAAGCACAGCTCAGCACCCAGGAAGCACAGATCAGCACCCAGGAAGCACAACTCAGCACCCAGGAAGCACAGCTCAGCACCCAGGAAGCACAGCTCAGCGCCCAGGAAGCACAGATCAGCACCCAGGAAGCACAACTCAGCACCCAGGAAGCACAGCTCAGCACCCAGGAAGCACAGCTCAGCGCCCAGGAAGCACAGATCAGCACCCAGGAAGCACAGCTCAGCACCCAGGAAGCACAGCTCAGCACCCAGGAAGCACAGCTCAGCGCCCAGGAAGCACAGATCAGCACCCAGGAAGCACA
The DNA here is from genome assembly GCF_038502225.1 of Cherax quadricarinatus. Taxonomy (NCBI): domain Eukaryota; kingdom Metazoa; phylum Arthropoda; class Malacostraca; order Decapoda; family Parastacidae; genus Cherax; species Cherax quadricarinatus. The sequence goes on along the minus strand of NC_091355.1, from coordinate 10,766,288 downwards.
GCTCAGCACCCAGGAAGCACAGCTCAGCGCCCAGGAAGCACCCAGGAATCACAACTCAGCACCCAGTGTGGGTGGCCCGGTGGCCTGGTGGCTAAAGCTCCTGCTTCACACACGGAGGGCCCGGGTTCGATTCCCGGTGGGTGGAAACATTTCGACACGTTTCCTTACACCTGTTGTCCTGTTCACCTAGCAGCAAATAGGTACCTGGGTGTTAGTCGACTGGTGTGGGTCGCATCCTGGGGGACAAGATTAAGGACCCCAATGGAAATAAGTTAGACAGTCCTCGATGACGCACTGACTTTCTTGGGTTATCCTGGGTGGCTAACCCTCCGGGGTTAAAAATCCGAACGAAATCTTATTTCTTATTTCTTATTTCCCAGGAAGCACAGCTAGGGTCCCAGCACCCAGGAAGCACAGATCAGCACCCAGGAATCACAACTCAGCACCCAGGAAGCACAGCTAGGGTCCCAGCACCCAGGAAGCACAGATCAGCACCCAGGAAGCACAACTCAGCACCCAGGAAGCACAGCTCAGCACCCAGGAAGCACAACTCAGCACCCAAGAAGCACAGCTCAGCACCCAGGAAGCACAGCTCAGCACCCAGGAAGCACAGCTCAGCACCCAGGAAGCACAACTCAGCACCCAGGAAGCACAGCTAGCGTCCCAGCACCCAGGAAGCACAACTCAGCACCCAGGAAGCACAGCTAGGGTCCCAGCATCCAGGAAGCACAACTCAGCACCCAGGAAGCACAGCTAGGGTCCCAGCACCCAGGAAGCACAGCTAGGGTCCCAGCATCCAGGAAGCACAACTCAGCACCCAGGAAGCACAGCTAGGGTCCCAGCACCCAGGAAGCACAGCTAGGGTCCCAGCACCCAGGAAGCACAGCTAGGGTCCCAGCACCCAGGAAGCACAACTCAGCACCCAGGAAGCACAGCTAGGGTCCCAGCACCCAGGAAGCACAGCTAGGGTCCCAGCACCTAGGAAGCACAGCTAGGGTCCCAGCACCCAGGAAGCACAGTTCAGCACCCAGGAAGCACAGCTAGGGTCCCAGCACCCAGGAAGCACAACTCAGCACCCAGGAAGCACAGCTAGGGTCCCAGCACCCAGGAAGCACAGCTAGGGTCCCAGCACCCAGGAAGCACAGTTCAGCACCCAGGAAGCACAGCTAGGGTCCCAGCACCCAGGAAGCACAACTCAGCACCCATGAAGCACAACTCATCACCCAGGAAGCACAACTCAGCACCCAGGAAGCACAACTCAGCACCTAGGAAGCACAACTCAGCACCTAGGAAGCACAACTCAGCACCTAGGAAGCACAACTCAGCACCCAGGAAGCACAACTCATCACCCAGGACGCACAACTCAGCACCCAGGAAGCACAACTCATCACCCAAGAAGCACAACTCAGCACCCAGGAAGCACAACTCAGCACCTAGGAAGCACAACTCGGTACCCAGGAAGCACAACTCAGCACCTAGGAAGCACAACTTATCACCCAGGAAGCACAACTCAGCACCTAGGAAGCACAACTCGGTACCCAGGAAGCACAACTCAGCACCTAGGAAGCACAACTCATCACCCAGGAAGCACAACTCAGCACCTAGGAAGCACAACTCGGTACCCAGGAAGCACAGCTCAGGTCCTAAGAAACAGCTAAGGTCCCAGCACCCAAGAAACACACTTAGGGTCCCCAGCACACTGAGGACCACTACTATCACCTCAGTGAGGACCACTGCTATCACCACACTGAGGATCACTACTATCAGCACTGAGCACCACTACTATCATCACACTGAGGACCACTACTATCACCACACTGAGGACCACCATTACTCCACACTGAGGACCAATACTGACTATCAGCACTCCGAGCACCACTATCACCACACTGAGGACTACTACTGACTATCAGCACTGAGGACCACTGCTATCACCACGCTGAGGACCACTGCTATCACCACACTGAGGACCACTACTGACTGTCAGCACTGAGGACCACTACTATTACTACACTGATGACCGCTACTATCACCACACTGAGGACCACCATTGCTATCACCACACTGAGGACCACTATTATCAACACTCATGACCGCCACTGACTCAGCACACTCAGGACCACTATTGTCAGTACACTCAGGACCACTACTGTCAGTACACTCAGGACCACTACTGACTCAGCACACTCAGGACCACTACTGTCTGTACACTCAGGACCACTACTGTCAGTACACTCAGGACCACTACTGACTCAGCACACTGAGGACCACTACTATCAGCACTAAGGACCATTACTGACTCAGCACACTGAGGACCACTACTATCAGCACACTGAGGACCACTGTTATCACCACACATGACCACGACTGACTCAGCATACTCAGGACCACTACTATAAGCACACTGAAGACCACTACTATCAGCATACTGAGGACCATCATTGACTATCAGCACATTGAGATAGTAGTAGTTGCAGTGTCAGTAGTAGCAGTAGTAGTCATACTGGTTGTGGTGGTCGTAGTGGTGGTTTTAGTAGTACAGTAGTAATGGTTATAATAGTGGTAGTTGTGATAGTGGTAGTAGTGATTGTGATAGTAGTGGGAGAGGCAGTTGTGTGGATTGGTATCGTTAATGGTTTGTTGTGGTAGTAGTGGCAACGGTAGTGGTGGTATTAGTGGTAGTATTAATAGTGTTGGTGGTATTAGTGGTAGTATTAGTAGTGTTGGTGGTATTAGTGGTAGTAGTAGTGGTGGTAGTGGTAGTAGTTTTAGTAGTGGTAGTGGTGGTATTAGTGGCAGTTCTGGTAGTGGCTCAGACATGAACTTAGGCTCACGGACATACCATGTACCAGTTCACTGATTGGTTCTTCGGCCCGGTATGACGACCACTGATTGGCCACGAAGGATGGGCCCACCGTCGCGCCATAAAGCGCCACAACCAATCACAGCACGCGCCTTAGTATCCATGGATCAACGCGAGCGCCGCAAGCTAGCAGAAACCAACCATTGATCTCCATCTTAATGAGCAGACCTTTGCAGAAGGTAAGTCGAAAACAGTATATTCGTTTTTATACCCTTGATAAAATCCTCGAGAAACGAAAATCATAAATCTGTATTTTGAGAAATTCTCTCGTCATGGCGACGTAATGTCAGCGTTAGCACCTCTTATTTTGTTGAGATTCTGATGGTCAGCTAGTCAAACTGGAAGCCTGGCCCCAGGCTCTTAAACATGTTAGGTAAAAGGACACAAGTGCAACTAATGTGACATTTTATTGTGGCAACGTTTCGCTCTCCAGGATCTTTGTCAAGCCGTTACAAACAATAACGACCACAATAACGATGCCACAATAAATTTTATTTCGCATTAGTTGCAGCTGTGTTCTTTTACCTAACATATTGTCGGTAATTCCACCAACATTGTTATAATTGAAACCATGTTTATTTGGAAAATATTTGCTAAAAAGATTCATTTTCATGAGAGGATGAACGTCAATTTGTTAAAATGTGTGTCCGGCCAATCAGCGGCCAGGCTACCCCTCACTGGACCAGTCAGGTAAAGAACATAAGAAAACATAAGAACATAAGGAAGGAGCACTACAGCAGGTCTGTTGTACATGAATAGTATAAACCATACCACGAGTGGGGTTTGAACCCGCGGTCAGAGAGTCTCAAAACCCCAGACCGTCGCCGGTTCAAACCCCACCCGTGGTATGGTTTGTTTGCAATCGTGTCATTACGAGTGCGTGAGTTATAAATGGTATATGCTGGCCTGTGCTAGACAAGTCCAAGTCACATCCACTTAAGAAAGAAGAAGCACTGCACTGCAGTGAAATCCATTCATACCCACCCGTGTATTTGTCTAACCTATTTTAAAAACTGCACAACGTTTTAGCTTCAATGACGTTACTCGGAAGTTCCACTCATCTACAACTGTTACCAAACCAGTACTTTCCTATATCGTTTCTTAATCTAAAGTTTTCCAACTTGAACCCATTGCTGCGAGTTCTGTCTTCGTTTGATATTTTTAGCATGTTATTTACATCCTCTTTATTTATTCCTGTTAAGTAAAAGGACACAAATGCAACTAATGTGACATTTTATTGTGGCAATGTTTCGCTCTCCATGAGCTTTGTCAAGCCGTAACGGTTTGACAAACTTAGAGAGTGAAACATTGTCACAATAAAATGTCACACTCTTGGATAAGAAACTCTTTGATGATGAGCTTTTTTGCCACCGAAGATCCCTGGGCGATACAGTGATTTGAAGACATTGTCGCCTTACATCACAACAACGCTGTGTAAATAACCCTAAGTGGAAGAGTTGTCACGTCATGGTTGTTAATCCAAGAGGAAATAAATATATTTCTAAGGGTATATGACAAGCAAACAGCGTCAAGACGAGGAAACACGTCAGTTCCATGACTGCTGGCTCTCCAATACCTTTGTGTGTGTGTGTGGAGGGCACGTCCTTGTATGTATCCTGTTGACATGTCATCGCCAAAATTTCATTTTTTATTTCCCGTGTGTTGGGTAGACCATCCCAAGAAATTGTTATTCCCAAGCAGCAGTATCTCCAAAAGTGAACACCTGGATATTCCTCTCCGCTTCTCCTTCTGTCTTTTAGTTTCTTCAATAAAGATATCCAGGTATTGCACGTGTGTCTCATTAATAATAATAATAATAATAATAATAATAATAATAATAATTTTATTTACTACAAGTACATGTACATAGTATACAGGGCTAGCTGACATCATAGAAAGCCGCTTGTTATGCTGAGCATTTCGGGCAAATTAGGTCAGTTTTGTCCCAGGATGCGACCCACAACAGTCGACTAACACCCAGGTACCCATTTTAAACTGGTGGGTGAACAGGGACAGGGACAGCAGGTGCCTTATGGAAACACGTCCCTAATGTTTTTCAGACGTACCGGAGGAGATTCGAACTCCGGACCTCAGTGTGCGAACTGAGTGCGCTAGTGATAGAGCTACGGGACATCTTTTCGGTATTTCATACCATAAGCGTATGATAACAGTAATTCCAAAGCTGTTGTAACGAAATAAAGAGGTTATGACTCATGAAGGTTGCAGGTTTGGAAGTAGAGCACTTGGGAAGGACGTCGTGGAGCTGTGAACACCGGAAATGACAAACATCCCAAATGTAGTAAAGAAAGTCGTGAGGTGAGCAATAATAAGAGGAGGATAATCAAGGAAAAACAGCGAGAAATAAATATTAGACACAAGAGAAGGAACTATTCGCAGTCTCTTATACTTGAAAAATTTATAAATGGTTCAGAAAACCGACAAGTAGATGCATAAGACACTTGTGCAAGGCTTGGGTATCTTTATCGTGGAAACATTTTGCTAGCCAGTGGCTTCCTAAATCCAGTACGGAGAAGAATGGTAGATCAGGAGTCTGAGGTAATCAGTCCCTCACCCTGGAGTCCATCTAATTAGTCCATAAATCTTGATAAAATTACAGCATATTCGCGTAGAAAAGGCTTATATACTGCAGACAGTTCAGGCGAAACAGTCGAAGGTGGTCACAATGGAAAAATCCACAGGTGGAAGTAGGTCATGCCTATAGGTTAGGCAAGCATACAATTCCCCGCATCAAGATCCGAAGAAGTTGCTATGACTGACAGGAATTGTAGATAAATAGTTCAGAAAACCGACAGGTTGATGAATGAGACACTTGTGCAACACTTGGACTAACGAAGCCACTGGCTAGCGGAACGTTTCCACAATAAAGATACCCAAGTGTTACACAAGTATCTTATTCATGAATTTGTCGGTTTTCTGAACCATTTGTTCGCAATTCCTGTCAGACACAGTGACATCGGATTATAAATAAGACACATGTACAACTCTTAGGTATCTTTATTCAGATACATTTCGCCTACACAGTAGGCTTCTTCAGTTGATTACAGAGTTAGCAGAAGCAGTAAAGATGTGAAGACGATGTAATCAGTCCATCACCCTTGAAGACGTAGTTTTGAGGTGGTCAGTCCCTTAGCCTGGAGAAGTCTTGCTAGACCCATAGTCTGGAACAATGTGAAGTTGAAGCAACAGTATGATCGGATCTTGTTACAGAGAATTATATGCTTTGATCCAGGTCATTGGGCTTCTGTGATCCAGGTCAGTGGGCTTCTATGATCCAGGTCATTGGGTTTCTATGATCCAGGTCAGTGAGCTGTGATCTAGGTCAGTGGGCTTCTGTGATCTAGGTCAGTGGGCTTCTGTGATCCAGGTCAGTAGACTTTTATGATCCAAGTCAGTGGACTTTATGATCCAGGTCAATGGGCTTCTATGATCCAGGTCAGTGGGCTTTATGATTCAGGTCAATGGGCTTCTATGATCCAGGTCACTGGGCTTCTGATGGTCAACTGGTCAGTGGGCTTCTATGATCCAGGTCAGTGGGCTTCTGTGATCCAGGTCAGTGGACTTTTATGATCCAGGTCAGTGGGCTTTATGATCCAGGTCAGTGGGCTTCTATGATCCATGTCAGTGGGCTTCTGATGGTCAACTGGTCACTGGGCTTCTATGATCCAGGTCAGTGGGCTTCTGTGATCCAAGTCAGTGGACTTCTATGATCCAGGTCAATGGGCTTCTATGATCCAGGTCAGTAGACTTCTATGATCCAGGTCAGTGGGCTTCTGTGATCCAGGTCAATGGGCTTCTATGATCCAGGTCAGTGGGCTTCTATGATCCAGGTCAGTGGGCTTCTATGATCCAGGTCAGTGGACTTCTATGAGCCAGGTCAATGGGCTTCTATGATCCAGGTCAGTGGACTTCTATGATCCAGGTCAGTGGGCTTCTGTGATCCAGGTCAATGGGCTTCTATGATCCAGGTCAGTGAGCTTCTGTGATCCAGGTCAATGGGCTTCTGTGATCCAGGTCAGTGGGCTTCTGTGATCCAGGTCAATGGGCTTTGTGATCCAGGTCATTGGGCTTCTATGACCCAGGTCAATGGGCTTTATGATCCAGGTCAATGGGCTTCTGATGGTCAACTGGTCACTGGGCTTCTATGATCCAGGCCAGTGGGCTCCTATGATCCAGGTCAGTGGGCTTCTGATGGTCAACTGGTCACTGGGCTTCTGTGATCCAGGTCAGTGGGCTTCTGTGATCCAGGTCAGTGGGCTTCTATGATCCAGGTCAGTTGACTTCTATGATCCAGGTCAGTGGGCTTCTGTGATCCAGGTCAATGGGCTTCTATGATCCAGGTCAGTTGACTTCTATGATCCAGGTCAATGGGCTTCTATGATCCAGGTCAATGGGCTTCTATGATCCAGGTCAATGGGCTTCTATGATCCATGTCAGTGGGATGCTATGGTCACAAAAAAAAATAATAAATCGTAGAGGTCACACATCGCATGAGGTATCCAGGTTAGTAAGGTTATCGAAGTTAAAATCTTGATAGCCTTGAGAATAGGCTGGAAGATTTCGGTTAGAAGGTTTGGATTTCAAGGCCTGCCTAGTATTGGCATGTGGACCTGTTGCAGTGTTCTTCTCTTTATATGTTCTGATGTTTAATGCACGGAAGGGAAGAGTAGCTCCAATTCGTCGATAAAGAGGCCCTCACCGGTGTGGAGGTAACCCTCTTTAGGAGGAGTGGAGAGGCAGCGACATACACCTGTTAAGTGAAGGAGAGGAAAATAACACTCAACATTGAGTGGCACCTGGCATGAGATTGACATTGACTAGATAATGATCCAAGTCGGACCGAAACGTCGTCGTAAGTTTCATTCTCGTGTGTGTCGGTTATTTGTGCATTGTTTCAGTCATGGTATTGTGCCTTTTTATTTTTTATATACATTTGATAAGGAAGCTTACTCCAAAAGTACCTTCACGCTTTTAACATCTCTCTCTCTTTCTTTGTAACACGTCTTGTGAATTCCGGTTAAACATTGAATTTAAGCTTTTAGTTTAGTTAAACCTGAGTGTGGCAGTGACCATGAAGCTGCAGCTGCCGGGTATGTAAACATTGGCTCACTACTCCCCACCTTGGCTCAATGTTAACTTTAAAAAATGAAGGTAAACTGCGCTAATCACAATTACAAAATTGTATATATATATATATATATATATATATATATATATATATATTACAATAAATTTTTTTTCAACCCAACTTAAAGATATCATAGTAAAATTTTTGATGTTATTGACTAAGGAAATTGCAGATTTAATGACTTACGTAGAATCTGTAGGCCTCAGAGTTGAAAAACAAATAATTGTAAATAGGTTAGTGTTATGTAATTGGATGACGTGATAGGTAAGCTGAGGGAACTTACGAGCACTCCAGTTTGATAAAAAAAAATGGAGAAAGTTAGTAGCATTTCCCTCCCGTATGAGCCTCTGCTACTGCACTTGGGACTAGTGAAGTGATCTTTTCGTTGGCTAGCTCACAGCGCATATAATCGACTGACCTGTCACTTTCATTTGCAGCAGCAAGAGAAAGGGTCAAGTGTGCCTAGTGTGGGACGTCAGCGGTGAGGCTCGCCGTCTGGTTGGCTGAAGTGTGAGGAGGCGGGGTCTACCTAAACCCCCTTTGCGCTCGCTCACTTAAATTCAGTTGCAGTCGAGCAGTTAGTGAGGACGGTTGTTGTAGCTGAGCTCTTCCACACCTCGTGTGGCTTGCCCCTCTCGCTACTTGTCATAGGATAATTTTAGTGTTGTTCTTAGTGTATTCTCCTAAGGGGCAAGTGTGACACTATTCCAAAACACCCACAGCAGCCAAGTGTAGCGACACAACAGCCAAGATGACGGATTTAGGCGTGAGCGAAGTAACAGAATGGTATAGAAACAAGACAGTTTTCATCACTGGTGGAACAGGCTTTATGGGGAAGGTGCTTGTAGAGAAACTGCTTCGTGCATGCCCCGTCAGAAGGATCTACCTACTCATGAGACCCAAGAGAGGCGTAGACGTCAACCAGCGCCTCGACGACATGTTTAATTTCAAGGTAAGTTTAACTATCAAGTTGAATAATAAGAAGTTTATATTTACCATATGTGCACTTGTGGCAGGGAGTGAAGCGGTGAGGTGTACTGACCTAGTAACACAACCAGGTATGCTCACTCCTACCAGAATTCTCTTACCTAACTGCTTCGCTGAGTTAAATCTCCCTCGGTTATGTATCATAACGCCGTCTTCATAAATTGCTTGTTTTGCCTATTAGTGTCGGTATATAATAAACGAGAAAGAAAATCACACTTTGTTCTGTAATTATATTTCTTATGTAAATAGCTTCTGTAGATAGCACGTTTGATTGTTAATTACATTGCATCATATCTTTGGTTTAACTGGTGCATATTGAGGCATTTAAGGCAAAGTAAGCAGAGATGTAGGAAATAATCTTTGTTGTTCCATTGAGATACCTGGAAATTTGAAATTCCTCTCAAGTTGCTATGAACTACTACTAGCATCACCAGACCAGGCATTTTTCACTTGTACCGTAATTTTTTTCTCTTAAATTACAGCTTATTTGAATGCTTTACTAAAGCTGGAAAGATGCCAGATTATTTTGCTGCATCATTTTTTGTAGTTTGATCAGTTTTAAGTTTATGCATTTGCGGTTTTTCTTTAGTTGGTGTTTAAACTGGCGGTTTGAAGTGATTAATAAAGATGGGGGGAACGTTCACTATTACAGTGTAGAGGTGTACTGGGGCAGGTGGAGTTTCATGCCTCTTACAACCACACGAGTGAAAGTGATCATTCCACCTGGGGTAGAGGGGGGTGAGCTAAACCTCTGGGGACGTTCACCACTTCATATTTTGGTGATAAAACCCCGACGTTACATGACTACCAATGTTCTTGTAAATCTAGGTTGAATGGTTGGCCAATGTTTATTAAAAGTGCGATGTCTATGTCCTGGTATGCATTACTTATCTTACTGACCTTCTATTTAGGCGATTTTTGGCACTGTTGGAGAATGACTTCAGTTCTACTACGCTTCAGAGTAACTAGTTACTAGAAAGGGCTTTTGAGTGTGTATTTGAATTTTGTTAGGTTCATTTTACTTTCTCTAATCTTTTTGGGATTGCTAGGGTGTAAATTTGCATGAACCCGAAATCACTCTCAGCCAATCACTTGCTCTATCTGCTACCTGACCCCCGCATGACCTTGCTTTATGGAACCGGCTTCACCCGCCACGCAACGATGGTTCTTGGATCGCCTTGCTAGTTTTAGGGCTAACTTGCTATGAGGTCGAATCCTGCCCATTCCTTGAGTGGCAAACTTTTTGTATTAGTATGGCCAAAATAGTTTGCTTAGGGAATGCTACATTTTATCATTACTACTTTTTTAATCAGCAATTGCAATGCATTTTGAGCATACTTTAAATGTGCTAGTAGGTTATTATTCAACGAGTTTCTTGTGGCCTGTTCATTCAGCACCACGCCATCATAGATGATTGTGGCGGAGAATGTACCATTTGCTCAAACTATCGACACTTTCGCACGACTTAGCTGACAGCCTTCTCTTGTTCCCAGGGGCACGCTTCTAGACATCATTTTTTTTTCTTCTTACCTGAAGTTACATAAGTAATACTGCAGTAGGACTACTGGAAAATTCTTAGGTAGCTCCAACTCCACCCATGTAAAGCCACTTGTATATTTTTCTAACCTGTTTTTAAAACTACAGTTTCTTAAATGATGATGCTTGGCAGTTCCCATGCTCATCTTCCGAGCGGTAGCGCAAAAACGTATTACTCGCATATTTATCAGGCCCCATTGTGTGAACATACGCATTTTGGATGGTAATTTCATAGTAGAATCACATTATGTAGTTTGCTAAAATATAGCTGCTGCAAATTGATATAAAATGATTTGCGGGAAGTGTGAGTGACTTAGCACAACTCAGGTATAGGGTTCACTTCCTAGTTCCATGCGGCCCAGCCCAGCTGCCTCAAGGTAAACCACCAAGCCTCGACCCTCCCTGCTTCACTTGACCTGGCCTCACTCATGGCACCAACACTCGCCATCTTGCTCATTTGTGTATTTAGTTTTTCGTCTCTTCGTCTTGTCTCCTTCTGTAAGTCTTTCTTTGCTTTGTCTCTAAACGTATAGTCTCTGCCTCTTAGGTTTCTCTTCACATTTTATCTGCGCTTCCTGTTAGTACATCTCTGAACGTCTTTTGCATACGTCTCTTGTCTCTTCGGCCGTATATATTTTGTCCCCGCACTGTTCTGTTTTATCCGTACGCCTCTCATATCTTGCACATCTCTCCCCCTCTTCGCGTCTCTTCTCTCCCTCAACATTTGTCTCGCCCAATCTTACCTCTTCTCATCCTTTTTCTGTCCGTGGACGTCAAAGCTCTGCCCCCCCCCCCCCCCCGCCCTTCTGCCCCTCCAGGGAGGTTCCTTGACGCTGGTGTGGGGCTTTTGATCTAGGGAATTGGACCTGTGCTCCGGTTCCTTGAACCCAGCCTGAATACCTTCCATCCCCCCCCACTTGCGCTGTATAATCCTACGAGTTTACCACTCCCCTATAATTATATAATTATAATCTCTCCCCTTCTGGACGTCAAATATATATCTCCTTCCTTCTGGACGTCAGATATACCTCTCCCTTCTGGACGTCAGATATACCTCTCCCTCCTGGACGTCAGATATACCTCTCCCTCCTGGACGTCAGATATACCTCTCCCTCCTGGACGTCAGATATACCTCTCCCTCCTTCTGGACGTCAGATATACCTCTCCCTCCTTCTGGACGTCAGATATACCTCTCCCTCCTGGACGTCAGATATACCTCTCCCTCCTTCTGGACGTCAGATATACCTCTCCCTCCTTCTGGACGTCAGATATACCTCTCCCTCTTTCTGGACGTCAGATATACCTCTCCCTCTTTCTGGACGTCAGATATACCTCTCCCTCTTTCTGGACGTCAGATATACCTCTCCTTCCTTCTGGACGTCAGATATACCTCCCCCTCCTGGACGTCAGATATACCTCCCCCTCCTTCTGGACGTCAGATATACCTCCCCCTCCTGGACGTCAGATATACCTCTCCTTCTGGACGTCAGATATACCTCTCCTTCTGGACGTCAGATATACCTCTCCTTCTGGACGTCAGATATACCTCTCCCTCCTTCTGGACGTCAGATATACCTCTCCCTCCTTCTGGACGTCAGATATACCTCTCCCTCCTTCTGGACGTCAGATATACCTCTCCCTCCTTCTGGACGTCAGATATACCTCTCCCTCCTTCTGGACGTCAGATATACCTCTCCCTCCTTCTGGACGTCAGATATACCTCTCCCTCCTTCTGGACGTCAGATATACCTCTCCCTCCTTCTGGACGTCAGATATACCTCTCCCTCCTTCTGGACGTCAGATATACCTCTCCCTCCTTCTGGACGTCAGATATACCTCTCCCTCCTTCTGGACGTCAGATATACCTCTCCCTCCTTCTGGACGTCAGATATACCTCTCCCTCCTTCTGGACGTCAGATATACCTCTCCCTCCTTCTGGACGTCAGATATACCTCTCCCTCCTGGACGTCAGATATACCTCTCCCTCCTTCTGGACGTCAGATATACCTCTCCCTCCTTCTGGACGTCAGATATACCTCTCCCTCCTTCTGGACGTCAGATATACCTCTCCCTCCTTCTGGACGTCAGATATACCTCTCCCTCCTTCTGGACGTCAGATATACCTCTCCCTCCTTCTGGACGTCAGATATGCCTCTCCCTCCTTCTGGACGTCAGATATGCCTCTCCCTCCTTCTGGACGTCAGATATGCCTCTCCCTCCTTCTGGACGTCAGATATGCCTCTCCCTCCTTCTGGACGTCAGATATGCCTCTCCCTCCTGGACGTCAGATATGCCTCTCCCTCCTGGACGTCAGATATGCCTCTCCCTCCTCCTGGACGTCAGATATGCCTCTCCCTCCTCCTGGACGTCAGATATGCCTCTCCCTCCTCCTGGACGTCAGATATGCCTCTCCCTCCTCCTGGACGTCAGATATGCCTCTCCCTCCTCCTGGACGTCAGATATGCCTCTCCCTCCTCCTGGACGGCAGATACACCTCTCCCTCCTCCTGGACGGCAGATACACCTCTCCCTCCTCCTGGACGGCAGATACACCTCTCCCTCCTCCTGGACGGCAGATACACCTCTCCCTCCTCCTGGACGGCAGATACACCTCTCCCTCCTCCTGGACGGCAGATACACCTCTCCCTCCTCCTGGACGGCAGATACACCTCTCCCTCCTCCTGGACGGCAGATACACCTCTCCCTCCTCCTGGACGGCAGATACACCTCTCCCTCCTCCTGGACGGCAGGTACACCTCTCCCTCCTCCTGGACGGCAGGTACACCTCTCCCTCCGCTTGGACGGCAGATACACCTCTCCCTCCTCCTGGACGGCAGATACACCTCTCCCTCCTCCTGGACGGCAGATACACCTCTCCCTCCTCCTGGACGGCAGATACACCTCTCCCTCCCCCGGGCCCCGCAAAACACCCTCCCTCCTCCTGGACGGCAGTACCTCCCCCCTCCCCCTGGGGCGTGCACCCTCCCTCCTCCTGGACGAATCCTCTCCCTCCCCTGGACCAATCACCTCCCCCCTCCTCCTGGACGGCAGATCACCTCTCCCTCCCCCTGGGGCAGATACACCTCCCCCTCCTCTGGCCCAGATCACCTCTCCTCCTCTGGACGGCAGATATACCTCTCCCTCCTCCTGGACGGCAGATATACCTCTCCCTCCTCCTGGACGGCAGGTATACCTCTCCCTCCTCCTGGACGGCAGGTATACCTCTCCCTCCTCCTGGACGGCAGATACACCTCTCCCTCCTCCTGGACGGCAGATACACCTCTCCCTCCTCCTGGACGGCAGATACACCTCTCCCTCCTCCTGGACGGCAGATACACCTCTCCCTCCTCCTGGACGGCAGATACACCTCTCCCTCCTCCTGGACGGCAGATACACCTCTCCCTCCTCCTGGACGGCAGATACACCTCTCCCTCCTCCTGGACGGCAGATACACCTCTCCCTCCTCCTGGACGGCAGATACACCTCTCCCTCCTCATGGACGTCAGATACACCTCTCCCTCCTCCTGGACGGCAGATACACCTCTCCCTCCTCCTGGACGGCAGATACACCTCTCCCTCCTCCTGGACGGCAGATACACCTCTCCCTCCTCCTGGACGGCAGATACACCTCTCCCTCCTCCTGGACGGCAGATACACCTCTCCCTCCTCCTGGACGGCAGATACACCTCTCCCTCCTCCTGGACGGCAGATACACCTCTCCCTCCTCCTGGACGGCAGATACACCTCTCCCTCCTCCTGGACGGCAGATACACCTCTCCCTCCTCCTGGACGGCAGATACACCTCTCCCTCCTCCTGGACGGCAGATACACCTCTCCCTCCTCCTGGACGGCAGATACACCTCTCCCTCCTCCTGGACGGCAGATACACCTCTCCCTCCTGGACGGCTGGACGGCAGAGACCCCTCCCCCTCCTCCTGGACGGCAGATACACCTCTCCCTCCTCCTGGACGGCAGATACACCTCTCCCTCCTCCTGGACGGCAGATACACCTCTCCCTCCTCCTGGACGGCAGATACACCTCTCCCTCCTCCTGGACGGCAGATACACCTCTCCCTCCTCCTGGACGGCAGATACACCTCTCCCTCCTCCTGGACGGCAGATACACCTCTCCCTCCTCCTGGACGGCAGATACACCTCTCCCTCCTCCTGGACGGCAGATACACCTCTCCCTCCTCCTGGACGGCAGATACACCTCTCCCTCCTCCTGGACGGCAGATACACCTCTCCCTCCTCCTGGACGGCAGATACACCTCTCCCTCCTCCTGGACGGCAGATACACCTCTCCCTCCTCCTGGACGGCAGATACACCTCTCCCTCCTCCTGGACGGCAGATACACCTCTCCCTCCTCCTGGACGGCAGATACACCTCTCCCTCCTCCTGGACGGCAGATACACCTCTCCCTCCTCCTGGACGGCAGATACACCTCTCCCTCCTCCTGGACGGCAGATACACCTCTCCCTCCTCCTGGACGGCAGATACACCTCTCCCTCCTCCTGGACGGCAGATACACCTCTCCCTCCTCCTGGACGGCAGATACACCTCTCCCTCCTCCTGGACGGCAGATACACCTCTCCCTCCTCCTGGACGGCAGATACACCTCTCCCTCCTCCTGGACGGCAGATACACCTCTCCCTCCTCCTGGACGGCAGATACACCTCTCCCTCCTCCTGGACGGCAGATACACCTCTCCCTCCTCCTGGACGGCAGAAACACCTCTCCCTCCTCCTGGACGGCAGATACACCTCTCCCTCCTCCTGCGGCAGATACACCTCTCCCTCCTCCTGGACGGCTACACCTCTCCCTCCTCCGGGACGGCAGATACACCTCTCCCTCCTCCTGGACGGCAGATACACCTCTCCCTCCTCCTGGACGGCAGATACACCTCTCCCTCCTCCTGGACGGCAGATACACCTCTCCCTCCTCCTGGACGGCAGATACACCTCTCCCTCCTCCTGGACGGCAGATACACCTCTCCCTCCTCCTGGACGGCAGATACACCTCTCCCTCCTCCTGGACGGCAGATACACCTCTCCCTCCTCCTGGACGGCAGATACACCTCTCCCTCCTCCTGGACGGCAGATACACCTCTCCCTCCTCCTGGACGGCAGATACACCTCTCCCTCCTCCTGGACGGCAGATACACCTCTCCCTCCTCCTGGACGGCAGATACACCTCTCCCTCCTCCTGGACGGCAGATACACCTCTCCCTCCTCCTGGACGGCAGATACACCTCTCCCTCCTCCTGGACGGCAGATACACCTCTCCCTCCTCCTGGACGGCAGATACACCTCTCCCTCCTCCTGGACGGCAGATACACCTCTCCCTCCTCCTGGACGGCAGATACACCTCTCCCTCCTCCTGGACGGCAGATACACCTCTCCCTCCTCCTGGACGGCAGATACACCTCTCCCTCCTCCTGGACGGCAGATACACCTCTCCCTCCTCCTGGACGGCAGATACACCTCTCCCTCCTCCTGGACGGCAGATACACCTCTCCCTCCTCCTGGACGGCAGATACACCTCTCCCTCCTCCTGGACGGCAGATACACCTCTCCCTCCTCCTGGACGGCAGATACACCTCTCCCTCCTCCTGGACGGCAGATACACCTCTCCCCTCCTCCTGGACGGCAGATACACCTCTCCCTCCTCCTGGACGGCAGATACACCTCTCCCTCCTCCTGGACGGCAGATACACCTCTCCCTCCTCCTGGACGGCAGATACACCTCTCCCTCCTCCTGGACGGCAGATACACCTCTCCCTCCTCCTGGACGGCAGATACACCTCTCCCTCCTCCTGGACGGCAGATACACCTCTCCCTCCTCCTGGACGGCAGATACACCTCTCCCTCCTCCTGGACGGCAGATACACCTCTCCCTCCTCCTGGACGGCAGATACACCTCTCCCTCCTCCTGGACGGCAGATACACCTCTCCCTCCTCCTGGACGGCAGATACACCTCTCCCTCCTCCTGGACGGCAGATACACCTCTCCCTCCTCCTGGACGGCAGATACACCTCTCCCTCCTCCTGGACGGCAGATACACCTCTCCCTCCTCCTGGACGGCAGATACACCTCTCCCTCCTCCTGGACGGCAGATACACCTCTCCCTCCTCCTGGACGGCAGATACACCTCTCCCTCCTCCTGGACGGCAGATACACCTCTCCCTCCTCCTGGACGGCAGATACACCTCTCCCTCCTCCTGGACGGCAGATACACCTCTCCCTCCTCCTGGACGGCAGATACACCTCTCCCTCCTCCTGGACGGCAGATACACCTCTCCCTCCTCCTGGACGGCAGATACACCTCTCCCTCCTCCTGGACGGCAGATACACCTCTCCCTCCTCCTGGACGGCAGATACACCTCTCCCTCCTCCTGGACGGCAGATACACCTCTCCCTCCTCCTGGACGGCAGATACACCTCTCCCTCCTCCTGGACGGCAGATACACCTCTCCCTCCTCCTGGACGGCAGGTACACCTCTCCCTCCTCCTGGACGTCAGATGCGTCTCTCCCTCCTCCTGGACGGCAGATGTCTCTCTCTCCCTCCTCCTGGACGTCAGATGTCTCTCTCCCTCCTGGACGTCAGATGTGTCTCTCCCTCCTGGACGTCTGATGTACATCTCCCTCCTCCTGGACGCCAAATCTTTCTTTCTTTCTTTCCTTTGGACGTCGAATCCCCCCTTCCTCTGGATGTTGAATTTATCCCACCTTCCTCTGGACGTTGAATTTATCCCACCTTCCTCTGGACGTTGAATTTATCCCACCTTCCTCTGGACGTTGAATTTATCCCACCTTCCTCCTGGACGTTGAATTATCCCACCTTCCTCTGGATGTTGAATTTATCCCACCTTCCTCTGGACGTTGAATTTATCCCACCTTCCTCTGGACGTTGAATTTATCCCACCTTCCTCTGGACGTTGAATTTATCCCACCTTCCTCTGGACGTTGAATTTATCCCACCTTCCTCTGGACGTTGAATTTATCCCACCTTCCTCTGGACGTTGAATTTATCACCTTCCTCCTGGACGTTGGTTATCCACCTTCCTCTGGACGTTGAATTTATCCCACCTTCCTCTGGACGTTGAATTTATCACCTTCCTCTGGACGTTAAGATTTATCACCTTCCTCTGGACGTTGAATTTATCCCACCTTCCTCTGGACGTTGGTTATCCACCTTCCTCTGGACGTTGAATTTATCCCACCTTCCTCTGGACGTTGAATTTATCCCACCTTCCTCTGGACGTTGAATTTATCCCACCTTCCTCTGGACGTTGAATTTATCCCACC
>NC_091355.1:10525947-10743447 GCF_038502225.1 Cherax quadricarinatus | reverse complement strand
TCTTTTTCTCTCTTTTTTTCTCTCTTTTTCTCTTTTTCTCTCTTTTTCTCTCTTTTTCTCTGTTTTTCTCTTTTTCTTTCTCTTTTTCTTTTTCTCTTCTCTCTGTCAGTGTTCCCACCTTTGCATCTGCCCCTCCGTTTGTGTACGTCAGCCCCTCTGTGCACATATCCTCTGTCCGTGCGTCTACCCTTTACCATCTATACGTGAACTCCCTCTGTATATATCTAACCTTTTTCTTTATACATTTACCCTCGCCCATTATGTAGGTCTACTTATCTCCCTCTACATTTAGCCCTTTCCTTTATACGAGTGCTCACAAGGTACTTATAGCTCCTTCCTCTGTACGTTTACTACTTCTTTTTTCCTGTACGTGAACTGTCTGCCTTCATTTTATGTTAATAAAGGTGGGAGTGCGTTGTTGGTGACGTGCTAATGTTGAGTGTCTCCAGGCATGTTTACCAGAGGACCAGTGTCACTGCACCGTCTCTCCATAACCTTCCCTCCAGCCATGTAGCCGGACAGAACGCTGCCGTTGCATCTGCACTTCCATTACCTCCGTCTCTGTATTCGACTGAAGAAACCAACCGTGAAAACGAAAAGTTTCGGCAGTAAAGATACCTGTGTGTGGCACATGTCTTAATCATCAACTTGTGTTTTTTGTATACCATTACTATAATGCGAGGTCAGTTGACAACCTTCAGAGACTGTAACTTCTCCAAGGATATAGACAGAGTTTTCTTTAAGTTTTATTTAAATGATTAAAGTATTCTTGGTTGATCCTGAAAAGGTTGCATGCAGTCTTTATGACCGTGTAGTCAAGAGGCTTTGAATCTCACCAGCCATCCCACTATGATGTCGGTTCTCAGTACCAGAGGTAGTCACTCAGTGTTACAAGGGTAGAGAGTAAAAGTTTACAATATCATGGCTGGAACAATTTAAAAAAACGCAGGAGGGGAACATTATGACGATGTTTCGGTCCGTCCTTGTCCATTGGTTCAAAAAATGTTACTAGAGTGGCTTTTCCAAGAATGTGAGCAACATGGTAACCGTCAAATTCTCTCTATGCCTTATGCTGCACTCTTTCATATTTATCGCGTTATTGATGGGTATATGCACACTGAGGTAAGTATTTTTTATATACTTACAGAATTTAGTTTTCGTCAGGTGATAAGCAGTCTAATTGACCCTCGTGAAGTCGATAGGCTTCAAATCCTATAACCAATGATTGTCTTGTGAATCTCACATTGTGTAAATCTTAAGATGTAATGGGGACTAAGGTACAATTTTCTTGTATGTTCACAGCTATACCAAGTTGATCCGAAAGATTTGTATGCCCCACCTGTTGCTTATCCCACTTTAGAGATTCCAACACTACAGAAGCCTCGTGGATACAGTGATGCAGGTATGGAGTGGTGGTGATTTTAATAAAGAAACAGGGTTTGTCACCTGACGACCCTTATAACTGGTTAATTATCTGCTGGCATACCAGAGCTAGGTTATACATGGTATATTGAAAATGGTATAAAATACCGACAAGTTGATGATTAAGACACATGTGCAACAATTGGGTATCTTTGTTGTTGAAACGTTTTACCTACACAATAGACTTCTTCAGTCAAATGAAGAGGCAGCAGGTGTAGTAGTAGTGAAATGAAGACGACGTAGTCAGCCCATCAACTGCTGCTGGCTCTGTATTTGACTGAAGAGGTCTACTGTGCAGGAGAAACGTTTCAGTAAAGATATTTAACTGTTGCACGTGTCTTAATCATTGTAAGTGGTATGTTGATGCAGAAAAGAACGCCTGTGTCCAGTTAAAGGGAACTTCTCGCCACGAATAGCTTTCATCAGTCCCAAATCGGTATTGCTGAGTATCGGCAATTTTTTTTTTTTTCCGTCTAATCACTTCAGGCTTCCTTTTTCTCACCAGTGCTATCCACTGTACCCCATTTATAAACTTAATCATCGTAAGACTATACCTCCCGGGTATGCAAAATATATAAACGCACATACGTATAAAAACAAAATATAAAGAAAATCGCTATACGGTGGCTGGAACAATTCTCAAATAATCCACACTTTGAAGAGGACTACCCTTCAAGGGAGGTTCCTTGACGCTGGCAAGGGGCTCTTGATCTAACGAATTGGATCTGTCCTCCTGTTGCCTGAATACCTTCCCCCCCACATGCGCTGTATCATCCTAGGGGTTTAGCGCTCCCCATGATTATAATTATTATAATGAAGACAATTTAACCATGTTTCTGTCTTTCTGGGTACAAAGACGACCCGAGTTATAAGCATGCTTGAATCCAGCCCACGCTTATTGAGTTCCTAAAAGTAGAGGAGCACTGCCGCAGGCCTGTTATCCCACCAGAATAGTCGGCGAAGGGGACCGTTTTATTTTAATCGGGAAGGGGCAGCTAAACCGCATGGATCGTATAGCGTCAGGGAACTGGAGGGCATTCGGGTTCGAACCATGAGAGGCTTACTAGCCTATTAATGTGGTAGGCGTAGTTCAGTAACATAGAACAGCATGTAGGCCTCTTGGCCACTTAGGGTGGCCGGCATAAGGAATTGTCCTCAAAGGGAATGCTGTAGACCTACTGACCAATAAAGGTGGCTATATAAGTCGCAAAGGAAGAAATATACAGACCCAAAAAATGATTTCCTCTGACTTTAAATTTTAAGCTGTAATGCTTCAGACATTGACCTTTTTTGTGTACATATACGAAGTGGGCGATCTTTGTGACGTCACATGGTGAGTTTTAATGTGGAATAAAAACCATGAGAAGCGCTGTATGACCCTTTAGAGTTTAGCACCTTGTAGTAGTAGTAGTAATAATGGCAAACCATGATGAATAGTTACAGTAAACCATTGTTCTTAGTACCATGTTCTGTTTATAATGCATTTAAGTTTTATTTGTGTATGTGTGTACCTGTACGTGAACTTACGCAGACACATTCCTGACAGATCTTCGGCTTAAATTATTTTCGTTAGGTTGTGTTTCTTTAACTTTCGTCTAAATTTATATAATTGTAATCACAATTAACCAGTTTATTTAACTGGGTAAAGGGTAAACACCCGTGACTTAATTCGTGGGAAATGGCACGCTGGCTATGTATGTGATGAGGACAGGATGTAGCCTAACACTGGGCACCTGCATTCTCCTGAGTTTTGTGTATATTCCCCGCTCAAGGGAGGTTCCTTCGTGCTGGCGAGGGGCTCTTGATCTAGGGAATTTCATCTGTCCTCCAGTTCCTTGAAATAAGCCAGAATGCCTTCCGTCCTCCTCCCCCACAGGTGCTGTATAATCCCTACGGGTTTAACGCTCCCACATAATGTATATATACCGAAGAGTGTTTTTGTGCAGTGACAAAAGACTGCCTGGACTCTGTTCTCATTCATACTGCAAACCCAGAGATAGAAGTTTTCATTTGGTGGTGGGATCCCTGGATCACATGCCACACCACCCTCATGAGTCAGGTTCACACCTCATGATAACTAGTCACCTGTTCCTTCCCCCTCCCTCCCTAATATATATATATATATATATATATATATATATATATATATATATATCGTGTACTGTCAGTAGACTTGCGAAAGCTTGATCTCAAAGCGAGACTCTCAGTGAATATGGTTTGCAGTTTTCCAGTCTTTTTAGAAGGGTTTATATCTCGGCGTACAGGTGACATGCAGCCTTGCGTAGTGGATAACCTTTTAATCTTACACGCCAACAGTTTCGCCTGTCGCCGACATTAGTATGAGGAACTGGGAGAACCTTGACTGACGGAGCTCCCGCCGGTGGCGATGATGGTGTCCTACGTCTTAGGTCACAGTATTACCTTGCTGACTTCATGTATCCCCTTTGTTCCTACTCCAAAATCCGGTGATAAGTATTGACCATGTGTGAGCCGCTCAGTGACTCGTTGAAAAGATGTGTAAAACTTTTGCAGCTTAAGCTAGGATTTTTAAACTTGTGCTTTTGTGGTCACTGGTCAATGTAATACTTGGAAAATTAGCCCCTAATTGGAAAAAAAATAACTTTTGTATGGAATAGCTTTAGTCCCATTTGCTTTTCCCCTTCCCCTTGTCTTACCATATTAATTTTCTGCTGGAATAAGGCATCGAGTGGCCAGAGATGTCAGAGCCATAGCTTGCCAATGTGAAGCCTAGAGGGACAAGACACACCTGTAACGCAAGCTTATTGCCGAAACGTTTCGTCTGTTTAGTAGGGTTTTTCGAGTAGGCGAAAGTTTTCTACCAAAAAAATACAAAAGTTTGCACGTGTCTTGTTCATCTACTTGTCATTATTGTATCCCATAGGGACAGACTGTTTAATTAAGAAGACCAGAATCAAGGGACGCAAGTGTAAGCTGAAGACATATGACCCCTTTCATAGGGACGCAAGGAAATATTTCTTTAGTCTTAATGTGGTTGAGCCGTGGAGTGATTTGGATGTAGTGATGGAGGCACACTCAATTCACAGCTTCGAGATTAAATATGATAATACCCAAGAGGTAGAAATCACTGATGTCGATTAAAGTATTCTAAGAGGCGGGGCCAGGAGTAGCTTCTCGACCCCCACAAACCCAACTTGTTAAGTACACGCACACGCACGCACGAGCGCGCACGCACACCAACCAGTCCATTCACTTTCACTGCTTCCCGCTCCTACCCCTTCCCTGTTACATTCCTCTATTCCTGGAAGATCCTCAACCTAGTGAATCGCTTTTGATGCAAGGACTTTAAGCTACCCTCCGTTTCCCCAGATCAAGGCTCACATTCCTCAGGTATTGTTGGACCCTTGAGGGTTTAGTGCTTTTCTGTGAATATAATGGTAATACTCTTATGTCTGAATATATTATCAGTATCCATTAATATTTATCGCGTTTCTAGTTGGTACAAGCTAGGATTCTACAAAAATTTCAGTCCTAGGAAGGCTGGTGTTAGTTCATTTTGATTTTTTGTTCTTTTCTGCTTCGAACTGTATCTGAGACGTGCTGTAATGTGAAGAGTTGGGAGATACCTGATTAATGCTATAAAGTTGCTGCGCACTTTGACGCACTTATAGAAGCCTCAGGGAAGTAGGAGGGTGGGTGGGGATGGAGTGGCGCTAAAAGTAGAGGAAAATTTGTAACTGTTGCATTACAGAATATCAGAGCTGAACAACAGACATGTTACAGAACGAGTTTTTATTGGGTCAGCATTTCACTCTGTATATACAATTTATTACATTGACTTTGATAAAGCGTTGTCCAAATATCAAAAAGTTCAATAAAAGCCCTATATTCCCGTCCCAAATGTAGGCAGTAATCACGGGGGGGGGAAAGGAGGGGGGGGATGAAAATATGAAGCCTAACACGGAAAATGTAGTTACAAAGAGGGATTTTAATTTCAGATTAAAGTATGTTCACAATTTTAAGTTTTAAGATTCCTGGAGGCAGTCCAGAACTACTTTTTTTAGCCGTTTATAAAATAATCAACTCGAGGGCACAACCTGCATGACCTAGTTCTGGCAAGATCCTGATCAGTAATCTATAGATCAAGGAATAGCATGGCACAAGCGGTCGCAAATTAAATTTCTTAAATATTATCTGGAAAAGTATAAGGATAATGTAGTGAGAGATCTTTTTTTTTTCAGACTATAACTAGCTCAAGTAAAGCTGACTGAGGCAACTTGAGTGATCGACTCCGTGAACTTTCAGACAGTAAGGAAGAGGATTGGCTGTATATATTTCCAAAGTATTGTACAATGAACATATATTCTCTGCTGAGAAATGACCATAAATAGATCAACAAGACTAAAATATCTCGTGGTAGAAGATTGATTAGTAGGTGCATCACCCAGATAGAAGTCAGTTTTTGGAGAAAATATGCTCAAGTGAAGATATGAAAAAATTATAAAGTAAAATTGAAAGGGAATCGTGTTCTGTTTAACCCCAAGTTAAGTAGAACTAAAATTAGTTACATAAGTCTTCAAGAAGAGTTGTCAAGAGTCCTTTAAGGATGCAAGGAAGAGCTTAGCGAGTCGTTAGCTAGTTTATATCTGTAAACGGGTATTATCAATGCTCGTCTATCGTTCCATACGCAGATCTTAAATTAAAACTAACATCTTAAATAGCCATACCATGTAAGACACTGAAGCGCATACGATATTAAATTAACATTTAGAGAAAAGGACCTTTCTCAGTATGAGCCTTTTTTTTTTTTTTTTTTTTTTTTTTTTTTTTTTTTTTTTTTTTTTTTTTTTTTTTTTTCTCTCTGAGAAAAATGAAATGGGGATTAAATGAAGAGGTGAGGAGACAGCAGAGGTGAGGCAAGGAGAAAACCAAGGTCAGGTAAAGTCACGAGTATTCATTAACAATAGTGTGTTTGAAAACTTATTCGGAGCGGCATTAAGAGATACAAAACCAACACTTTAGATTAGTCATATACCGACAAGTTTATAAGACATGCCTTTATGATATGTCTTATGGTAATATAAATAAAAAGGTCGACTTATTCTGTTGCAACATTTATTTAAAAAATAAGGGATAATTGATGTAGAAACCATCTAAATTCTTCTGGCTTAGGCTACACGGTTATGTTGCTGGAATAATACAACTTAGTCTGAATTGCCCCTAGTGTGTGGCATTTGAAACCTCGTTCTTGTAGATGGGACAGGTGTCGTAGCTTATGTAAAACATTATTAAAAAAACTAATTACATCTTGGACACTTAGGAAGTAGTAGTACCACATATTAACATTTTCAATTAAGAAAATAGTTACGCACTTGATAGTTAATAATAGATTTTACCAGTACTATAGTATTGCTGCTAATATAACCTCAATGGCCATGCCTTTTCTCTCTCGTTTTACCCTATGAAAGATCCTTAAAATGTTTTCTTGGGATAAAAAGCAATGTTGTCTACATAGATGCCCTTCACTTTCAGCCTCCTATTATGTTTATCAGTGTCGTATAGATGGGGAACTTCTGGAACTTTAAATGCCAGGGTATGAGAAGCGTCTATGATCTTAGGGATCTGTGTATTTCTTCAATAAGAAATTGTCCAGTTCCCAGGTGTTTCAGCCTTGTGGTCTTTCTCTTCTGCGTGCGCACCATCCTGTAGACAAAAGTGCTTCTGCATGGAATACCGTACGACACAACAGTTAATATTGGAGGTTTCGAGTGCCCCTTCATGTAGTCTCATTTTTTCCATTACTTACCTGACGGTAGAATAACAAAGAAAAAGTAGGTAGTGGTCGGTGGCTCGTGCACTTTTTATTAAATTCTGGAAGACGCTTCGGCAGTTAGTACTTATTTTACATTTAGCTACATAGAGCAGAAAAAAGGAAAATGAAAAAAAAAACTGAACGTATTAGTAATAAAATTATTCTTAATATTAATACACTTATTTATCATACTAATTTAATTTAATAGGTCGGTTTAAGTCAGTTTCTCTATCTGGTTTCGGTTGCCTCTTTTAAAGTCTGTTGTTCCACTTGACGGTATGTGCAACACTAGGAATCTACTGATTCTTAGTGTTGCACATGACTTTATCAACTTAAGATTTTGTTTGGCATATCCTTCCTTATTCGAATTTAATATTGGATGTAATTTAATATAGAGGATGCTTGGTCTGCATGTTGCTGTATATTGACATTTTGTCCCAGTAGGAGAATGTTTCGTGAAAAGAACACTGGAGCTGTGACAAGGAAGGAACTGGAATCGTCATGACAGGTAAGAATGAAAATGGAACACCATAAAGGGTGAGTATTAGGACTAGATACTGACGAAAGAGGAATGCAGTTAGTGTAGAATCTTTAACTGTTTTGCGTGCTTGATGAGCGAAACTGAGTCACTAAAGATTCCTTGTAATTGAGTTTGTCTCCCATCGGGATCCCAAGGGCGAGTCAATGTTTATATCCTCGAAATTGAGGATACGTAGGATGATTTCTGCAAGAAATCACATGTCAAGATTGGTGGACTGAACACAGATTCCAGGCTGAGGATGTTATGTTGAAAATGGTATGAAATATCAACAAGTTGATTGTAAGACACACGTGCAAAAGTTGGTTATCTTTACTGTTGAACGTTCCGCCTTCACAGTAGGCTTCTTCGTCAAATACAGAGGTAGAAGGTATAGTAATGAAATGAAGATGTAATCAGTCCATCAAATGCGGAGAAATAGTATCCGAGGTGTTCAGTACCTCGGCCTGGAGAAGAGTTCAGCTTCATGGAGCTGAACTGTTTCTCGAAGATTGATGGACTCTTAAATCTTCATTTCATTACTACACCTGCTGCCTCTATATTTGACTGAAGAAGCTTACTGTGTAGGCGAAACGTTTCGACGATAGATACCAAACTGTTGCGCATGGCTTTATCAGGAGTTGGAGTAGTTTGATCACCTCACTCTTCCAACCCTTCCACCTTTTTCTATTTTGGACTGAAGAGGCCACGGCGTGGCAAAAGGTTTCCTGAATAAAGACACCAAAATGTTGCAAAAGTCTTATTTATCAAACTACATGGAAAACTTTCAGAAATTGCATCGATGTAATTTGCCTAACTCAAATGACTAAACCTCACTACACTAGTGCTGAGAGAGACTGTTGCACAGCATACTCTACCGCTTTTACAGTCACTTTCACACGCGAGACCAGAATGTGGGCACACGCGGAAATTAAATGAGCCTAAAAGACAACAAACCGTTTATTCTATTCCATGACAGTGAGGCTGAATCAACTACCGAGAAGTGCTCAGCAAGGGTACATACACAAAGGTGTCTGTATAAATGGGTTTAGAAACCCGACAAGTTGATAAATGAGACACTTGTGAAACATTTAGGTATCTTTGTTCTGGAAACTTGTCTCCAACCAATAGCTTCTTCAGTCCGATGCAAAGAATAATGTTAAAGGATGAGGTCGAGTGAGGTAATCAGTCCCTCAGCCTGGAGTCTGTGTTCATTCCATCAATGAAGCTGTATAATCCTATGGGTTTAGCGCTTCCCCTTGATTATAATAATAATAATAATCCATCAATGAAGTTTGATGGACTGAACACAGACTCCAGGCTGAGAAACTGATTACCTCACTCTTCCTCATTTAACATCATTCTTCTCTGTATTGGACTGAAGAAGCTGCTGACTGGCGAAACTTTTCCAGAATAGGTCTTTAGTTTATCAACGACGGTGTATATACTACAGTGTGTTTCAGTGTATATATTAGTGCGTGTATATTACAATGTGTGTATTAGTGTATACTAGTGTATATACTACAGTGTAGCTATGTATATAGTAGTGTGTGTATACTACAGTGTGTATACTAGTGTGTATACTACAGTGTATGTGTATACTACAGTGCATGTGTATACTACAGTGCATGTGTATACTGCAGTGTATGTGTATTCTACAGTGTGTATACTACAGTGTATATACTATACTGGTATACAGGATGATTACACTTGATGTGGGGCCTTAATGACTCGTTTAGCCGATAGGCTTTAAACTACGTCGATAAAATCACTACTCCAAAAATGAAAATTTCTCCATTGCTTCCCGAACTAAGGGAAAGTAAGGGTCCCAGATGAGCTTTTAGCTATTTTAACCTACGGCCGCATGAAATACTTGAGCTTTAGTATACTAGTGTGAATGTTTATTTTTCAATGAAAGCTAGTTGTACCTTAAGTATTTATCGTGCATGTGTGTTAATGTGCATTGTGTAACTTAGTGAATGAGTGCTGAATGATGACTTTCTTCCAGAACTGTGTAAATATTGAACACTTGCTGAGCTAAGAGGCGAGAGAGATTAGAACAAAAGTGAAGGCTAAGCTCTTTCACACTAAAGATGAAAGAATTTTTATTGAACCTTTGACTCTCGGGTCAGCTACAGCGAAGTGAACCTTTTTACTTTTTAAGATAGTAAATTAAGAGCTGCGAGTCATAGAGCCGGAGTCCATACTAGCAGTGTACCACGTCAGCCGGATCCAGTGTTGAAACTGGGCACGGAGTTGGAGGTCAACTCCGGTAAATACACCTGGGTAAATATTCCTTTCCTACCCCTTCCCCACCTCCCTCCTCCCACTAGCCGTCTGCACTACCAAGGAAGTGAGGGCACGGTCATGGGAATTACCCAGACGGCAGGGGCGGGAGGGGGGGGGGGGCTGCTGCTGCATTTAAGGGGTTGACAGCAGAGGGGGAGAGGACTGGGGGGAAAGGGGAATGACTCCTATAATGAATGTTCGACCTTCCTCCTTCCTTCCCTCCCCTTCAAGGTCTACCTCCTTCCCTCCCTCCCATTCGAGGTCTTCCTTCTTCCCTCCCTTCCCTTTGACGTCTTCCTCCTTCCCTCCCTCCCCTTCGAGGTCTTCCTCCTTCCTTCCCTCCCTCCCCTTCGAGGTCTTCCTCCTTCCCTCCCTCCCCTTCGAGGTCTTCCTCCTTCCCTCCCTCCTCTTCGAGGTCTTCCTCCTTCCTTCCCTCCCTCCTCTTCGAGGTCTTCCTCCTTCCTTCCCTCCCCTTCGAGGTCTTCCTCCTTCCCTCCCTCCCTCCCCTTCGAGGTCTTCCTCCTTCCCTCCCTCCCTCCCCTTCGAGGTCTTCCTCCTTACCTCCCTCCCTCCCCTTCGAGGTCTTCCTCCTTCCTCCCTCCCTCCCCTTCGAGGTCTTCCTCCTTCCCTCCCTCCCTCCCCTGCGAGGTATTCCTCCGTCCCTCCCTCCCTCCCTCCCCTTCGAGGTCTTCCTCCTTCCCTCCCTCCCTCCCTCCCCTTCGAGGTCTTCCTCCTTCCCTCCCTCCCTCCCTCCCCTTCGAGGTCTTCCTCCTTCCTTCCCTCCCTCCCCTTCGAGGTCTTCCTCCTTCCTTCCCTCCCTCCCCTTCGAGGTCTTCCTCCTTCCTTCCCTCCCTCCCCTTCGAGGTCTTCCTCCTTCCATACCTCCCTCCCTCCCTCCCCTTCGAGGTCTTCTTTCCTTCCTCCCCTTCGAGGTCTTCTTCCTTTCCTTCCTCCCCTTCGAGGTCTTCTTTCCTTCCTCCCCTTCGAGGTCTTCTTTCCTTCCTCCCCTTCGAGGTCTTCTTTCCTTCCTCCCCTTCGAGGTCTTCCTCACTTCCTCCTTTTCGAGGTCTCTCTCCATCCCCTTCGAGGTCTTTCTTCTTGTTACGGTGACGGGTTTTATGCCCCGTGACTCTAGACCACTAATTGGTGCCGGGGTTTATGCTCTGCGACATTGGATCACTAACTGGTGACGGGTTTTATTGTAAATAGCTGAAGATGTACTATTTCGTCAAAAATTGTTTACTAGAACTAGCGGAGAATTGTTTTGCCCATATTGCTATTTGTAATACGACTGTAAATAGGCCGCGACAGCTGCAAGTTGATAAGGATGGAAAATTGGTATCGGTATTAAGAAACATAATGATTATAGCAGAGTAGGGTAGATGAAAATGGTAGTATTGGAGGGGAAGTAACACTGCCGGTAGTAGCGTTGTTCTAAATTTGTAAAAGGTTACAAATGTAGATATAAATCCAGACATCCTTGTGTTAACTCCAGTTCCTAGGCCTTTTGTGTATCCATATGCTCTTGAGCTACCGTCCACAAGATGGATATGGGGTGCAAAATAAAGTAGCCGTTTTAGCAGCAAAATATAACATTAAAAGGGCCTAGTTACCAAACTATTGTAGTCTGTTCTAAAATATTCACGTCAGTACTTCATCACATGCTCTCCCTCACTGCAAACTCACGTCTCGCCGCCACCGATTGCGAGGGGTGTATGGGCGTTTGCGCGACGGATACGCCAACTTGCGAAGAATATTATCGACGTGGCCACAACGACCTTGCTCTGTAGAGAGTACCTTATTTGGTAAGGTTTGCAACACTGTGGTTCATGCAATTGTCTCCAGGTTGTTGCAAGAGCAAAATGTAATGTTGCCGTGTCGCTGAGAGTTGGTGCTCGTTTTGCTGGAAGGCTCGCTAAACAGAAGACGTTCTAAGTAGAGATTTATCAAGCCAGTTGACTAAAAGCTCTTGTTAGAGTGAGACTTCGATCAAATAACTTTGCACTACGTGCAGGTCTTCCTATTATGCTTCTCAGAATCCCTCTTGCCTCAAACGTTTCGCCCTGCTTGCTTTTGTGGTTTTGTCAACACGATTGACGTTACTTGTTTTATTCAACAGCTTTGGGTGCATCAGCAGTATGCTGTTGCCCTACTCAGTTACATAATCGTATTCCATCACAAAGGAAGGGTACTTAGGGTAATAAAATCTATCAAATTGATCTGGGAGACTTACGTAAGGCGATGAAGATATCGTAAAGTATTCCATTAAGAGTTCAGTAGCTGTGGGATCAACAAAGATTTCCTTCTAGCAGAGCTATTTATTGTTGCCTGGAATTACAACCTATAGGGATGGCGCAAATCTGAGAATCGTCATGAATGGGAAGGGGAAGTGTTGAAATGAACTGTTGAATCATCTCGCGCAGTTATCTGGGCTCTAGTGAAACGTTGACGTAGTTTCCTATTGCAGTCGGAAACTGGATGGTGCAAGTTGTACTTACCGATACAAGCACACTCCTTGTATTTTTAGTGTATGTGGCTTTTATATCAAAAGTTCCGAAGCTCGCCAGTCCTTGCGGCCTGGTCTTAGACTAGGCTTACTGAATTAGTGAATGTTACATAAATAAGAAACACAGGAAGGTGAAGTGTATACTGAATGAAAAAAGAAGTGCCTTGCTGTCCACAGGATGAATATGGGTGTGCACAGTGAACTAGCCGCTTCGACGGCAAAATCTATATCTAGTGAATGAAAGTAGGAGTTAATGAAGTTTACCTGGAGAGGGCTTCGGGGGTCAACGCCCCCGGGGCTCGGTCTGAGACCAGGCCTCGTACCTGCCATGCATCTGAAATAAAGAAAGGGACAGCAATCCTGCCACAATGAAAAACATTTAGCAGGTTTCATTTTAACACAAGTATGATGGTAGTAACTTCCTGGGTGACTGGTGTCTACGAGCTGTGTGCGTGTGCGTGCGCGCTGAGAATACCTGTTAGCACAGCGGCGGTAATAGTCACTACTCAGCCAATGCTTTAGGGAAGTCTAGAGACTTTGGGTATACCAACACAGCAACAGATATATTTATCTAATATTTAAAAAAAAATACTTGGTCAGTGTTGCGAGTAGAAAGTCATTGCTTGCATGCAGTAAAGCTAATGTTGGAGTCAAGACGTATGATAATATGCGTTCTTCATATGTTCAGCGATGTGAGAGGTAGTTTGAGTAGTGTTGTAAGACAATGGGAGTGGTTGAAGCCAGGTATTCAGAATTAGTTATGATGTTGCAATATGTAGACTCAGTAGAGTGTTGTGACCATGTGTAACGTGAGATGATGAGGCAGTCTCGTTTGTGGTGCTTCTTGTGGGGTTCTGTGTGCGTATGTCTCCTCTGTGTGTGTCGTGTGTACACGAGAGGGTGTGTGTGTGTGTGTGTTTGTGTGTGTGTGTGTCCTGGACTTCGGCAGTGACCCACATCAGCAGGTCCAGCGGTCCACCTGACCCACATTCACAACACTTTCTCATACTCCGCCCCACCAACTTTCGCTGGCGCACTAGCACGCACAAAATCACGACTGCTCACATTAAATCACTAACATCTTTGTTGAACTGCTAATCATCGTTCCCAGATGTCTTACACACACACACACACACACACACACACACACACACACACACACACACACACACACACACACACACACACACACACACACACACACACACACACACACACACACACACACACACACACACACACACACACACACACACACACACACACACACACACACACACACACTAATATACTATATTTTCATTATGGGATGTAGCATATCCAACTTTTACCAAGCTTAAAAATTTACATCGTCTACAATGAACCGTTGCTATTCCTGCTTCCAGAGGTAAGATGCACGTTGCAAAATTAGCGTATATTAAGACAGCGTTTCGCTCTGTATTTGTTTAATTGCATGTCCGGTTCACCATGAGCAGATGGGATCGAACCTTCATTACTCCTTCAGCTGAATGATTCACTCGGATTTTATTTCACCGAGCGAAACAATGCTTCATGACAGATTGTTCTGCGACGTATTGTTTCACTGTTGTCATGTTCATCATACACATGAATGGTTTCTCTCGCCATGAGCTTCATATACACTGGATACATCAAGGATGCATCCTTATATTAATGGTATACACTACAGACAAATAGATGAGCAAGACACGCGCAGCAATTTTATATATTTTTTCAAAACGTTTCGCCTGCTCTGCAGGCTGCTGCAGTCGAATACAGAGTTGAATACTAAATATTGTAGACAGCAGGATAGATACCAAACTGTTGCCATGTGTCTTATTGCACTCTTCTGCATCAGTTTTTTTGTTTCAGTCCGCACGTTACTCAGTTGCCTATTTTGTTTGGGTAATGAGGTAGCATTATCGTGCTTGTTGGGATTAGGTTTTAAATGTTCTGCATTTTTTTTAGTAACAAATTAACCAAGTATCAGTTGCCTTTATTATGGTTTATTTAATATAGGCTTGTAGTTGCTAGGATTTGTTCTAGCGTGTATAAATCAATCTAGATATCCAAGTCTTTTAAATTGTATAGTGATGGTGCCGTTTTCTTGTCCCGAGTTGGGGTCTTCACAATGTGTGGAGCGTGTCTTCGCGCTCACACTCCCGAGAGTACACTTCTCTTAATCTGGCCACAGTGGTGACTGTAAATAAATTGGTTATGGTAAACTGTGTATTTTTGAGGCTGGATTACGTGTGAGCATAAGTGTATTTAGAAAGATAAACCTGCCAGCTTTCTCCCACTACCTTATGTTAAATGCCGTGAACTAGCATTTAAATTTGTCAGGCAAATATGAATTGCTCTCCAGGCCTCTTTCCCGCTAGTAAACTACCATGAAACCTACATTACCGTGTCTTGAGGTGTCATAGCCTTGTAGTAACCATATCTTTTTTAACTTTATATAATAAGATTTTTTTTTTTTTTGTAAATGCAGTTGAAGAGTGGCATCCAAAATTGAATAACGCTTGGAAAGGTCATGTGCTATTTAAATTTGGATAAGCTTCTTCAGTTGTGTTATGAAAATCTTATTATATAGAATAGCGAAGAACAGTCACAACACCATGACCTGAACAATACACAAATAAAAGTTAAGACACTTGTGCAACATCTGGTTATCTTTATTGTAGACGTTTCGCCATCAAGTGGCTTTATCAATACAAATTCTTGGACATAATAAGAAAAACGAAGAACTATATACAAAAGATGAGGTAATCAGTCCCTCGGCCTTGGAGGTGGTGTTTAGAGCACCGTGGTTGTAGAGAATCTCTACAACCATGGTGCTCTAAACACCACCTCCAAGGCCGAGGGACTGATTACCTCATCTTTTGTATATAGTTCTTCGTTTTTCTTATGTCCAAGAATTTGTATTGATAAAGCCACTTGATGGCGAAACGTCTACAATAAAGATAACCAGATGTTGCACAAGTGTCTTAACTTTTATCTTGTCGGTATTGTATACCAGTCTTGCACAATACACAAATAACCCGCACATAAGCTTCTCTCTCCAAACCATACCACGGGAGGGGTTAGAACCCGCGATCAGTCTCAAATCTCCAGACCGAGAGTTTTGAGAGACTATGATCGCGGGTTCTAACCCCGCCCGTGCGGGTGCGGTTTTTTGTGCATATAAAATAGCTTTATAAGAGAGGTTACTGTATATTATTTCCAAGTATTGTGTATAAAGGTTTGATATGATTGAGGAGAATGGAGTGCAGTATGGGCACTCACTTTCTAGTGAAAGTATTTATCATTGAAGGACGACACAATGATAAGAATGCATAACATGTTGGGCACAGGAAGCAATGGGTCACACTGGCATTGAACCATTTTCTTTTCTACGAAACTGAGAATGGTATCAGCGGGAGATGTAAAATGTTTACATTAAGGCTCACCGTTTTCGGGTATCACCGAAGGTTCTTATTTTATTGTTGACATCTTCCAAATGAATGATGGAAGACACAAGTTTCTGTCATTCAGTTTGTAGGAGAATGAATCTCTGCTTAGTATATGATGGGTAACAATATTTGTATTTCTTCTGTTTGAGAGGCGCTAGAAAGTAAGACAGGAATGAATGAGTAAACTGAGTTTTTCCTAGACTCTCGTTATCTTTTTATGTTTCTTCTTAATCTGACCTCATTTTTTCTCTCTTACCCGGAAGTCTTGTAATTGGTCCCCATTTACAATTCTTTTCATTTAAGCAAACAAGCTGTTAGCATCAGTCAGCCATGATTAAATAAATGAAAAGTTTAATACTACTGCCACTTTAAAAACACTCATTAATGACTTTACTCCAGTCCATATAAACAAGGTCGTATTGAATCATGGTGACCCCACACCTTAGTGGGACAACACTAGTTGCTTGTGCATTGTTCCAGTGACGGTAACAGCGCGGTATGGGTTTAGCGCATAGTTTTGATTATAATCCAGTCACGGTATTTGTGCTTTTTTATTTTTTCTAAACGCTAGTTAATCTGTTAGGCGAGAATGATCTATTGTGAATCAGTGTTGACTCGTTGATCTAATTATGCTCAAGGTGAATTTGAATTACATTTCCTAGGAATTATCGCCTTACCTCGCATTTGAGGACATTGATTGATAGTCTCCCATAATCACAAAAGTAACAGGATACTAGAACATCACTTTAAATCGATGTTTTAGTACCATCAACAGGAAGAGCCTCAGTGAAGGCTCGTCTTGGTACCATCAACGAAGAAAATAAGACCACAACAGTTGTCAAGAGAATACTGAAAAAAAAATGCATATAATAATAGAGCTGGAATGACATGGTCATCATGGCGTTCAGCTAATGGATTCTTTTATCTATGGACGGGACGATCCTGAAATGTTTGCAGATACTGATACCATCAAAATTGGCATAAACTACACATACTGGTACTTTGGCACACCCTTACTTTTATCAGATTTACGACACGCTAAACACTGAGAATGGGGACAGTGCACCTCTTCTGTTGAAACTTGTGAAGATGGGACACCACGAGTATAACTGATCGCGTAGTCACTGAAGAGAAGCACCACGAGTATAGCTCTGCTGCTGTAGTTATTGATGATGTCACAATTATAACTTTGCTACTGTAGCTGTTGTTGATTGGCACAAGTCTAGCTCTGCTGCTGTAGCAACTGCTGACTGGCACAAGTATAGCTCTGCTGCTGTAGCAACTGCTGACTGGCACAAGTATAGCTCTGCTGCTGTAGCAACTGCTGACTGGCACAAGTATAGCTCTGCTGCTGTAGCAACTGCTGACTGGCACAAGTATAGCTCTGCTGCTGTAGCAACTGCTGACTGGCACAAGTATAGCTCTGCTGCTGTAGCAACTGCTGACTGGCACAAGTATAGCTCTGCTGCTGTAGCAACTGCTGACTGGCACAAGTATAGCTCTGCTGCTGTAGCAACTGCTGACTGGCACAAGTATAGCTCTGCTGCTGTAGATACTGCTGACTGGCACAAGTCTAGCTCTGCTGCTGTAGCAACTGCTGACTGGCACAAGTATAGCTCTGCTGCTGTAGCAACTGCTGACTGGCACAAGTATAGCTCTGCTGCTGTAGCAACTGCTGACTGGCACAAGTATAGCTCTGCTGCTGTAGCAACTGCTGACTGGCACAAGTATAGCTCTGCTGCTGTAGCAACTGCTGACTGGCACAAGTATAGCTCTGCTGCTGTAGATACTGCTGACTGGCACAAGTATAGCTCTGCTGCTGTAGCAACTGCTGACTGGCACAAGTATAGCTCTGCTGCTGTAGCAACTGCTGACTGGCACAAGTATAGCTCTGCTGCTGTAGATACTGCTGACTGGCACAAGTATAGCTCTGCTGCTGTAGATACTGCTGACTGGCACAAGTATAGCTCTGCTGCTGTAGATACTGCTAACTGGCACAGGTATAACTGCTGCTGTGGCAACTGCTGACTGGCACAAGTATAGGTCTGCTGCTGTAGCTACTGCTGACTAGCACAAGTATAGCTCTGCTAAAAAAAAACAACCATACCACGGGCGGGGATAGAACCCGCGATCAGAGAGTCTCAAAACTCCAGACCGTCGCGTTAGCCACTAGACCAGCTAGCCACAATAAGATTCGTCCAACTAGGTGTATTTCTACACCATTGGAAGGTTAGCATAGGCACCACTGTGACCACAAATGCAAGTTTTTACAGACGAATCTCCAGCTAGCGTGGCCGTGAGTCATGTTAACGGCTTTGAGGGGACTTGAGCTAGAGTTCGTCACGGCCACGCTACCTGGAGATTCGTCTGTAAAAACTTGCATTTGTGGTCACAGTGGTGCCTATGCTAACCTTCCTATGGTGTAGAAATATACCTAGTTGGACGAATCTTATTGTGGCTAGCTGGTCTAGTGGCTAACGCGACGGTCTGGAGTTTTGAGACTCTCTGATCGCGGGTTCTATCCCCGCCCGTGATATAGTTTGTTTGCAATCGTGTCATTACAATTTCGTGAGTCAAGTATAGCTCTGCTGCTGTAGCTACTGCTGACTGCTCTGCTGCTGTAGCTACTACTGACTGCTCTGCTGCTGTAGCTACTACTGACTGCTCTGCTGCTGTAGTTACTGCTAACTGGCACAGGTATAACTCTGCTGCTGTAGCCACTGCTGACTGGGAGAAATACAGCTCTGCTGCTGACTGGCACAAGTATAGCTCTGCTGCTGTAGCCACTGCTGACTGGCACAAGTATAGCTCTGCTGCTGTAGCTACTACTGACTGGTCTGCTGTTACAAATAGGTAATCCGATGTTCACAGGTAGATTCATATAGCAAACTATCGCCTGTCGACTTCGGTTACTCTTGCTAGATTGATTGACCTTAGTGAGTGAAGTTTGTGGAGAATGTATGTTAATTTGAAGCAGTGAGAGGTGGTTAGCGGTACTGAGGTGGGGGAAGAGGGAGAGGCGTGGTGGTAGGAGGGAGAGAATGATTGACCGAGATGCCATCATAAGTATGCCGTGACCATGCTAGCATCTGCCACTGTTTACACCTCGTCTCCCCTCTCCCCAGGTACAGCTGTTATCGCCCCCACAAGGCTCCTTTCGCCCCCACAAGGCTCCTTTCGCCCCCACAACACTCCTTTCGCCCCCACAACACTCCTTTCACCCCATCAACACTCCCCCCCCCCTACAACACGCCGCCACCCACACAGACTATCGCCCCAACACCCCTCCTATCCCCCTCATGGTGGAAACCCCCACCATATTGTGGTAAAATATTGTAGGGGAGAGTATTGTAGCAGCACACTGCAACTATTCCCACCATGTAACTGTCATACAGTAGTAGAGTAGTCAACACACAACCCGCACATAGGAGAGAGGAGCTTACGACGACACTTCGGTCCGACTTGGACCATTAACATAGCCACACTGTAAATAGTCCAAGTCTGACCGAAACGTCTTCGTAAGCTTCACTTTCTTATGTACGGGTTTTTTTGCGTATTGTTCCAGTTACGGTAATGTACCTTTTTGTTCTTTAGTCAACACAGGATATGATGGATATGTGGGCCAACTGGCGGCTAGCAGCAAGAGCCTGGTTGGCCAGGGAAACACCAGACAAGCCTAGCCCAGGGCTGGGCTACGGGAGTAGATAAACTCTGGAAACTCACCGTAGGTAAAGGTTCCAGCGTGACCACAAATAAAAGTTTATATTTGCGTATCTCTCACGTTTAGAAGACCCCTGACACGACATATAGAGACCAATCCATTACAAGTATTTATAAATAATTTGTGAAAGAGACAATGACTCATATTAAATACATGAAGTTAGTTGATACCAGCATAACCTAGCATTCCAGTGTTGTGGTGAGAGCACTGGGCTGCGAGGTTATACTAGTACTAATAGACATGTACAATCGTGGTTCGATCCCCGGTGCGGGTGGAAACATTGGGCGTGTTTCCTTAAGACACCTCCCACCTAGCAACAAGTAGGAATCTGGGTGCTAGTCGACTGGTGTGGGTCCCACCTTGGACAAAATTAACCTAAGTTTTCCGAAATGCTCTGCATAACCAGGGACTTTTTTTTTTATATATATGTCATTGTCAGCTATGGTCTATGTAAGCTGTATCATGTACTTGTAGAGATAAATATTATTAGTTCAGTATCTCTGTTGCCTAGACGTGTCGCGTCTTTAACGTGTACTGTGCACCATTAATATAAAGAAAGGTTCATGGTTTCGAACCGTTCCTGTGTTTACAGTCGTGGTATTGGGATTTTTGCGAATCAAAGTACGTAGAGGCACACGTTGTTTCCACCATGTAATTATCATACGAGGTAAGATGACTGCGGCGTGGTTCCCGAACAACGGGAAGCAGGGCTCGATACTACTGAGGACGACAGTGACACTGTAAGACAACCGAACTACACCACAGTTCCTCTCAAGGAGGTTCCTTGACGCTGGTGAGGGGAATCGAATCTATGCTCTAGTTCCCTGAATTAAACCTGAATACCTTTCACATCAACCCCCCCTTCCCAGGCACTGTATAATCCTACGGGTTTAGCGTTTCCCCCTTGATTATAATACACCACAATTAAAAAACTGCAACATATCTCCACCCCTCTCTCAGCGCGTAGGAACTGTACTTTCGTTTGGGAGGATGACTTCCACTTCCTTGGATCAAATCTGAATATTTCCTAGTCTCCCCTAGTGCTGCATGACCCCTACTGATAAAGCACTCGCTCATAAATGCAATAATAAAAAGGAGTGGTACATAAGTATCAGCAGAACTGATTGGGGACCAGCTCCACTCTTGTACCCAGTTTTGACCAGCAAGCGATTGTTCCTGCAGCTACGTTCATTGTGTTAATAGTGGCACCTCGCATAAGAGGTAGGGATGGTGATGGATTCTCTCTCTCTCTCTCTCTCTCTCTCTCTCTCTCTCTCCACCCTCTCTCTCTCTCTCTCTCTCTCTCCACCCTCTCTCTCTCTCTCTCTCTCTCTCTCTCTCTCCCCCCTCTCTCTCTCTCGCTCTCTATCTCTCTCTCTCTCTCTCTCTCTCTCTCTCTCTCTCTCTCTCTCTCTCCACCCTCTCTCTCTCTCTCTCTCTCTCTCTCTCTCTCTCTCTCCACCCTCTCTCTCTCTCCACCCTCTCTCTCTCTCTCTCTCCACCCTCTCTCCACCCTCTCTCCACCTTCTCCCTTCCTCAACTCTGCCCCCTCACCCCCTCCCTCTCTCTCCAGACATGCAGACGCCCTTGACACACTGAGCCCCGTCTTCCTCTCCCGACCTTGTCTTGGGGTCCATGTACACACTTTGTTGTACACACCTGGTTGTGGGTGCGTGGTAGGCATAGTCCTTGGCCCCCGCCTCCTAACTATTAGGGACTGGCAGGCTAGGATTTGCTTACCATGGGTACAAGCACACACTCCCCCCCCCACACACACCCGTTCAGTGATTTGTGTTCTATCGTGTTATTACGATTTCGTAAGTCAAAGAACAGCTTTACTGATTCCCGGTCCATTGCTCTGTCAGACGTACTGTTCAAACTGTTTTCCCACCTTTGCTGGTCCAGTTTATGAACCACAGTGGCGTCTTGTACCGTCCCTTGACTAATGTCCTATCATACTACTGGGGCAATGTCGTACGTGCTTGTTTCATAGCATCCTCAGGCGGCTGTTACTGCTGTGGCTTCTCATCTCTACCTGGCTGTGGCAGCATTACCTTAGTGCTTCTGAAACCTGTACATGGGGTGAAGGTCACCGCCGTTATTGTTGATTAATCTTGTTGTTTTAATAATGTTTAGTTACGGACAATAAGTTGGGTAAAAATGACACTTGTGCAACTAATGAGAAATTTCTTCGCAGCGACGTTTCGCTTTCCAGGGAGCGATATTAAGGCCATACAAAGCTCCCGGAGCGCGAAACGTTACCACAGTAAAATGTCCCTTTAGTTGCACGTGTCCTTTTACCTAACCCACCGTTGTATTTCTAGATAACTCGTTAAATTTCTCACTTTTTAATTTGTCTCAACATTTCTGGTCTTGCACGAAGTTCTCCTTTCCTCCAGCATTTCCTTGCAGTTCCCGTTAAAACCTGCTTTAATCAGTAGTTTCTTTTGTTCTATTCACTCTTAAGGTCATTTCTTCTATTATTTATGCCGCTACTTTAATTCCTCTTATTCTTTTCTTTGTTCTTAATGGAGAATTGTTTTTTAACCTTGTTGACCTCCACAACATCCCTTAATATATTCATAACATGAATGATTGTCCCTGTGCCTCCTCTTGTAAATATTTTTCTGTTGCTTTATTGTTCTGTTAACAATCTTATTCAACTACGGATATGTTGGCTTCCCCGTACTATGAAAACTTTATTGAAATACCTTCTCTACTTGAGAATTTTAAAATCGAAGTTGTATTTAAAAATTTCGATACGGTAAAAGAAATACAGCCATATCAACTTGCACGCTTTTGATAAGTGATGGTAGCACTCGCCTTTGATTAGTGATGGTAGCACTCGCCTTTGATAAGTGATGGTAGCACTCGCCTTTGATAAGTGATGGTAGCACTCGCCTTTGATTAGTGATGGTAGCACTCGCCTTTGATAAGTGATGGTAGCACTCGCCTTTGATTAGTGATGGTAGCACTCGCCTTTGATTAGTGATGGTAGCACTCGCCTTTGATAAGTGATGGTAGCACTCGCCTTTGATAAGTGATGGTAGCACTCGCCTTTGATAAGTGATGGTAGCACTCGCCTTTGATTAGTGATGGTAGCACTCGCCTTTGATTAGTGATGGTAGCACTCGCCTTTGATTAGTGATGGTAGCACTCGCCTTTGATTAGTGATGGTAGCACTCGCCTTTGATTAGTGATGGTAGCACTCGCCTTTGATAAGTGATGGTAGCACTCGCCTTTGATTAGTGATGGTAGCACTCGCCTTTGATAAGTGATGGTAGCACTCGCCTTTGATAAGTGATGGTAGCACTCGCCTTTGATTAGTGATGGTAGCACTCGCCTTTGATAAGTGATGGTAGCACTCGCCTTTGATAAGTGATGGTAGCACTCGCCTTTGATAAGTGATGGTAGCACTCGCCTTTGATAAGTGATGGTAGCACTCGCCTTTGATAAGTGATGGTAGCACTCGCCTTTGATTAGTGATGGTAGCACTCGCCTTTGATAAGTGATGGTAGCACTCGCCTTTGATTAGTGATGGTAGCACTCGCCTTTGATTAGTGATGGTAGCACTCGCCTTTGATAAGTGATGGTAGCACTCGCCTTTGATAAGTGATGGTAGCACTCGCCTTTGATAAGTGATGGTAGCACTCGCCTTTGATAAGTGATGGTAGCACTCGCCTTTGATAAGTGATGGTAGCACTCGCCTTTGATAAGTGATGGTAGCACTCGCCTTTGATTAGTGATGGTAGCACTCGCCTTTGATAAGTGATGGTAGCACTCGCCTTTGATTAGTGATGGTAGCACTCGCCTTTGATAAGTGATGGTAGCACTCGCCTTTGATAAGTGATGGTAGCACTCGCCTTTGATAAGTGATGGTAGCACTCGCCTTTGATAAGTGATGGTAGCACTCGCCTTTGATTAGTGATGGTAGCACTCGCCTTTGATTAGTGATGGTAGCACTCGCCTTTGATAAGTGATGGTAGCACTCGCCTTTGATAAGTGATGGTAGCACTCGCCTTTGATAAGTGATGGTAGCACTCGCCTTTGATAAGTGATGTTAGCACTCGCCTATTGACGATGCAGTCACCTTAATTTAACGCCGCCTCGTTATGAAGGAATAAGAAATTTGCATAAAACTTTTATTAAGTTCTGCTATAGCTAGATTGTTTTTGCCATCCTGTCTCATCATATTTGACTGGTTTTAACTAATTGCCCGTCTCGTTGACCTTGTGGTTCCTGCCTTTAAAAATTTGTATGGCGTCTACTTTCACCACTTCATATCTTCATTATTCCACTTCCCGATCACCTTGAGTCTGGAAAGTTCATAAGTATGACGCATGTGCAACAGTTATGTATCTTTATTCCGAAATGTTTCGCTTACACAGTAGGCTTCTTCGGTCGAGTACAGAGGAGGTCGCAGAAGCAGTAGAGATGTCAAGACAGTGTAATCAGTCCATCACTCTTGAAGACGCAGTTTTGAGATGGTCAGTCCCTCAACAGAGGGACTGACCATTTCAAGGGCCATATTTTTATAAAATGGATACGGACAGGACACTTTTTCCTCACGTTATTTACGGCCGGTACTTAAATATTATGCTGGAGACCAGTGACCTAGGTAATTCTGAGGAAGTCTAATGACCAACAACTGTTTGTGCCTACCTTTCTTTCCAACATCTGGGCATAAGGTACGTTATAAGACATTGGAAATGAAATCTGTAGGCTGCAAAGATTGTGTGAAGCCATATGTTATTGCTCGGTGGGATGGCTTTCACTTCAGTGGCTCATTTGCTCTTGGTTGCCAAGAGGCGTCCGTGCCCACTACCTTCAAGTCACTTTTATCTGTGCTGCTGTATGGAGCTGACCTAACGGATCAAGGTTCAGTGGAGCTCCCCACTGAGTATCGTATTAACTGCAAGAAGAGATAATCTAGTGCGAAAAGTAGACACTCGAGTGTATTGTTGACTACCGATGTCACTAATTTTATTATTCATATACAGACCAGGTCTAGGAACTTTCTCACAGGCTATTCAACGTGGGTGTCTGTATAACTTTGACCGGATCCTACAGTGAGAATTGGCTGGCAACTGCTGCTTGTCAGCACACCTCTCAGCAGGGTCGTGTCCCCCCGACCCATCGCCTGTCGCACCCCACCAGCTACGACATGGGGCCTTCACAGTGGGTGCTCTGGACAACCTTGACCACAATCCATCAAGAACCATTGCCAAGGATTCCTTCCTGTTCAGAAATCGACACTTTTTAGTTCTCGACAAAGTCCAGCATGAGAGTTGACCACAATAGAAAAACCATGCCATCCTCGGGCACAAACTAAGATCACTCCCTTGCCTGAAAACTTTATTACCATACCACTGCGCTTCTCAGGACAACCACTCTACCCTTGCCTGATTGTTCTGATGTATTGGAGCTTG
The DNA here is from genome assembly GCF_038502225.1 of Cherax quadricarinatus. NCBI lineage: Eukaryota > Metazoa > Arthropoda > Malacostraca > Decapoda > Parastacidae > Cherax > Cherax quadricarinatus. The sequence continues at coordinate 10,718,323 of NC_091355.1, read as the reverse complement.
TAATAGCAAACTCAAATAAAAGCAAGGTGAGAGAGAAGCGCTGGTTGGAGAAGGCACCCAGGCATATCTAGAAAAGTTATCCCTAAATGTCAACAGCAATTAGTACTGTAAGAAAATGTACGCGCGAGAAGGCTCAATTGAATACTCAGAATGTTGTAGCTGTAAATGTCTGAGACACAAGAATAATTTACATGCATATGTAGGTCCTGTAACGGGATTTCATTAAATACGTACTTTCATTGTGTTGATTTTGGCTTCATGTCTTGTGGTATATAACTGCATTACTTACATTTGTGCATTGGGGATCAACAACATTAAATCACCTAAGACCACTAATAACCCAGCAAAAGGCTGCAGTCAGAATGATAAATTCCCACTCCCGACAGCATACTCCACCAATATTCAAAAGTCTAAAACTACTCACCGTAAAGAACACCCATACTTATTCATGTGCTTACTACATACATGGAACACTACACTCAAACTTCTCGCCAACCGTAACAGGACACACGACCATAACACAAGACATCTCTTTTTGATGTACCCCGAGTCTATATCACAGTGTAAAAACTCTGCACATAAAGGGCCCCAAAGTTTGAAATTATTACCAGTAAATACTAAAGTAACCAGGTCTGAACATCAATTTAATACTCTTCTCAAAAACCACTTACTCACCCTAAACTAAATACTCAATGCTCAATATTTAACTTTACCAAAAAATCTCCCAATTACCTAAATCTGAAAACTTCAAAACAAGACGCCCCGAGTTCATACATTAATTAATACCACATTGTAGTAAAAATACCTACCCAAAACAATACTGCCTTCCACCCAATTGTAACATTCTCATACTGTAAACTACTTTCAACAACCCACAATGTTATATTCCCATAATATAATTTCAATATTTATTATTGAAACTATTGTAATTTGAGTTCAATTAATGTCTACTATAAACAAAAACAGATATGCAGCTTCAACTATGATCAATTTATTTAGTATTAAGTAGTCTGTAAGCCATTAAATTGTCTACCCATAATACCTAGGCATGATAGTGGCTCTTTGCACTGCAACTCATTGTAATTTCATATTCTCAATGTAATCGTGCAAAGAAATAAAATTTATTTTTGTTTGTAGTACAGCAGGTACATGTTAATCAACATGGCTAACGCTCTCGCTTCACACGGCGAGGGCCTGGGTTCGATTCCCAGCCAGAGTAGAAACATTGGACGTGTTTCTTTCCACCTGTTTATGTTCCCCATCAGTAAAATGGGTACCTGGGTGTTAGTCGAATGGTGTGGGTCGCATCCTGGGACACTGACCTAATTTGCCCGAAATGCGGAGCATAACAAGGGGCTTTCTATGTAGTAGTATGTCATTGTTGTCAGCTAGGACTGTATACCTTGTACATGTACTTGTAGTAAATAAAGATATTATTATTATTATTATTATTATTAATATTATTAATAATAATAATATTTTGAAAACTGACAGAGGTGTAGTGTATACTATTTTTTTTTTTTTTACGAACATGGGTGATTGTCTACTTGCTGATAACTAGCATAATGTAATTGTGTTTTAGGTTAAAAAAAATTAAGTGTTAAATTATGAACTATAAAGCCCTTTAAATATCAGATTCCTTGGTCTCCAGCAAAATATTTAATATCACCATTTTTGCCTCAGAAAATTGGTGTTTTTATCCAGAATCTTATTTTTGTTAAGCTTCCTGACTGTGGCTTATCTTCGTAGGAAAGTTTTGTTAGAAGAGATTAATTAGCTTTATCGTGCTTGCATGCAGCCTTAACAACAGTTGTCATTACTGTGTTGGTATACAATACAGACAAGCTAAGGAAGACATTTGAAATACCTGGGTATATTAGGTAGCTTCATTATTTCAATACAGAGATAACTGGAAGTGGTGAAACGAGATAGAAGATGAAGTAACCAATCTCTCCAACCTTGCAGAATTATACACTATACAGTGGAAAATAAAGTAATCAGCCCTTCAGCCTGGAAGCCGGTATTCACTATCTTAGTATTGATGAATGTGAGACTTAGACAAGAAGCTGAATTCTTGTATACTGTAGTCAGACGAGGTGCAGTAGTTAGTCACATGACTTGGTGGGCGAGACCTATTAGTGGGAGTAGGTCATGTCCAAGAGTTGGGCCAAAGTTTAGCAAATAGGTTGCATGGAAGATGCATTTAGCACCAAGATTCCATGGTGTTGCTGTGTCTGGTATTAAATACCGACAGGATGAGGAATAAAGTTACAAAGGTGTTACATGCGTGCCCAGTACCTCATCGTAGCAAGAGTGTATAGAGAACAATAAGTCATGATACCGTGTCTTTAACAATTCAGAATAACCCAAACTTAGAGACTAGATATTAAGAAGTTACGTACTTCAGCATACGTAGAGATGTAATATTGCTACTACTGTTACTATTACTACCACCACCACCGCCACTATTACTGCTACTGTACTACTAATTTTTAGTTACCCTCCTTCCCTTTTTTTTTTTTTTTCCTCGGTTGTGACTTGACAATGGTCCAGGATGGATTGCATAGTCTACAGTAGGTTATTTGGAATGTATAGTTTTATTACCTAGGCATTTTTTATTTACAGTAAGGTAAACTGCATATACGATTGATATCAAGAGACTGTGTTGTCTTGGCTTCAGAGTTTTATTAAAGAATACCAGATACCAGAAATTGAGCAAATATTCTAGATACGTGTACTTGATACAAACGTATTATTGTATATTGAAGTTTTTTCGTACAGTCCTATTGTCAATAACTAAAGCTGCGTTGCTTTACAGATAGCTTACAAACTGACATTAAGTTGGGCATCTGTCATGTCTGTCACGTAATTCCAGACAGTTTTAAGGTATCACGGTATAGCCCTTGTGGCTTAGCGCTTCTTTTTGATTATAATAATAATAAGGTATCACGGTAATTAAAACTCGTAGTAGGTTTTAGCCCTTCAATATGGTAGTCAGAAATAAAGCGAGTCGTGATTCACATCATAACACGATTGGAACCAAATCACAGAACGTGGCTTGAATCCATGGGCAAATCACTCTTGGTTTAGAAAGGCACGTAAGCAATAACGTTTCGGTCCTGGGACCTTGACCACTTCTAACATAAAGGTTAAAAATAAAACACAGGCGGAGAGTGAGTTGCGAGTGACGCATGCGTCACTTGCACCAGAGTTAATACCAAGCCACTCTTCAAAACTCGCAGGCCAGCATGTAAAGAAATATGCCTAGTGGGATGAATCTTGGCAGGTCGGTATAGTCTAATGGGTAACACTTGAGTGTTTTAGGACTTGCTTGCCATGGGTTCGATCCCCAACCTTTCTGTGATTTGAGAGTAATGGTTGATGGCCTAGTTCAGTGGTTCTCAACGTGTGGATCGCTGACCCCCAGGGTCAGTTGAGTTATTACGAACGGTTCGCTCTTCATGTTTACTTGTGTGTTTGAACCCTCCGTCGCAGTTAAGTGATTTACCAGATTTTTTTTCCCCTTGAATCACGTGTCCAATCTTTGGGGTTTAGCTGTGATTTTTTTACTGTGTTCGTTATGCTGTTTAGCTTTTTAGCCATTTAACCAGGCTATGTGAAATAGCAAATGTTTTAACCACCTGCCGCAGCCATGCGGTTTGATAGTTGTTTTGAACCACCTGTCGTAGCTATGTGGTTTTGGAACCGCTTGTCTCAGCTATGCTATGTGGTTTAGTATAATGTGATGTGGGGGCCTCTCACTTTCCTAATTTTATCTGTTCTTTCACTACCTTGGCATTACTCTTTATCATATTTGCATTATTCTACACTCTTTTTCGCGTCCTGGGTAAGTTCATCTGCCTTCTTTTTTTTTTATCTGGAAATAAAATTCTTTGATTTTCACACTTAATTATTCTTTAATGCGCTATACAGTAAGCATCTTGATGCATGTCTACACGTGCACCTTTAGCAGTCTTTGCCTGACAGATTCGAGTCTTCAGGACAGCTTTTGTACGGAAGACTGCGGTCCTTGGCAGTACAATACAATACAATACAGTACAAAGTTTATTCTCTCTAAGGATTACAATGCTGAGTTTACAGAATTTGGTTATTGTGTGGCTTACATGTAGTCAAATACTAATTACAGAAGGGGCCACTAGAACACCTAGCATGGCTAGGCATTTCGGGCAGACTTAGATTAATTCTTAACTTTAAAATATTACAAATTATGAGGTAAGTTTGTATTATGGCTAAGTGACTAAATACTAGTTTGTAAGTTTAGCAATGTGAATGCTTTTGTTTTGGCACAATACATAGTTTTAGTATTGGAGTATCACATGCCAACTTATGACTAGTTAAGATTCATTATTTTAAGATTGAGATTGATATTTCTGTTTATGGTCAAATGGGTGAGCGAGTATGAACCACCAGGTGGTATTCGTGTAATTAGTTGACGGGGTGTATCAGGGAGATGAGATGTTTTCTAATGGTAGTTTTGAAGGTGATGAATGTGTCTGCAGTTCTAGAGTTTTCAGGTAGGGTGTTCCAGATTTTTAGGGCCTTTGACATACATTGAATTTTTGTAAAGGTTTAGTCGGACACGGGGAATGTCAGAGATGTTTGTGTCTGGTGTTATGCCTGTGGGTTCTGTCACAACTATCAAGAAAGCATTTTAGGTCAAGGTTAATATTGGAATTTAAGGTTCTGTAGATGTAGATTGCACAGTAGTAAGTGTGGATGTACTGAACAGGGAGTAAGTTTAGATCTATGAAGAGTGGGGGGGGGGTTGCCAGGGATGGGATTTAGTGATTATTATTACTGCAGCTTTTTGTTGGGTTATTATTGGCTTTTGGTGTGTTGCTGCAGTTGATCCCCAAGCACAAATAGCATAAGTGAGGTATGGATAAATGAGTGGTATAGTGTGAGAAGGGCATTTTGTGGCACGTAGTATCGTATCTTGGAGAGGATCCCAACCGTTTTGGATACTTTTTTTGTTATGTGTTGGATATGGGTACTGAAATTCAGGTTGTTGTCGAGGTATAGGCCTAGGAATTTGCCCTCATTATGTCTGGCAATTAGTGTGTTGTCGATCTTAATGTTAATTTGCGCAACTCCTGCTCTGCTACCAAACATAATATAGTAGGTTTTGTCAGTGTTAAGCGTAAGTTTATTGGCTGTCATCCAAGTCGATATTTTGATCAGCTCCTCGTTAACAGTGGTGTTGAGGGTGGCAAGATTAGGGTGAGAGATGACATAAGTCGTGTCGTCAGCAAAGAGAATGGGGTTCAGGTGTTGGGATACGTTTGGAAGATCATTGATGTATATGAGGAAGAGCAGGGGACCAAGGACACTTCCCTGAGGAGCTCCAGTATCAAGTGGCCGTGTTGTTGATGCTGTGTCTTTAATGGTGACATACTGATACCTATTAGTAAGGTAAGATTTGAAATATGCAAGCGCATGGCCTCTTATACCATAATGGTCAAGTTTGTGGAGTAGGATGCCGTGGTCTACTGTGTCAAAAGCTTTTCTTAGGTCAATAAAAATTCCTAGTGGATATTCCTTATTTTCCAATGCTGTGTAAAGCAGATCTAGCATTTTTATAATTGCATCATTAGTGCTTTTATTCTTTCTGAATCCAAATTGCAGGGGTTGAGTATGTTTTGTGCCGTTATAAATGTAGTCTCCTGTGCACGAGTTTCTCAAAGATTTTGGATAGCAATGGTAAGTTAGATATTGGCCTATAGTTGTTTAAATCTGTAGGGTCACCACCTTTATGTATTGGTGTAACCCTTGCTGTCTTGAGTAGTTTCGGGAAGGTGCTAGTTTCTAGTGACTTGTTAAAAAGTAATGAAATAGCATGTGAAATGACATGGGCCGCTTGCTTGTACAATAATGGTGGGACATGAGACAGATTCCCCGAGTTATTTTTAAGTGACTTTATAATCTCGGTGACTTCCGTGGGCTCAGTTGGTACAAGATAGAAGGAATTTGGGAAATTCCCATCTAGGTAGTCCCTGGCATGGGCATTGGTATGTGGGATTTTATTGGCGAGATTAGATCCTATGGTTGAAGTCGTTTATCTTGTTAGCTGTGTCAGCGGGATGCAGTGGTGTTTCATTAGGTTTAGTTAGGACAATATTCTTGTTTTTTTTTCAGTTTGTGGGTCCCTAGAATCTGAGTGTGTTTTCCAAGTCTTTTTTATATCTCCTCTTGTGTCAGTGAATCTGCTGGAGTAGTATAGTTGTTTGGCTTTCTTTATTACTTTGGTGAGAACTGATGAATAGTGTTTAAGAATATCTTTGTGTATTAAGCCCTGTCTATATTGCTTTTCATATTGATGTTTATCAATAGATTTCAGAATGGTGCTGGTTAGCCATGGGCAACCAAGCCGTTTGTTTGTGATTGTTTCGTTTTTATAGGACAGTGTTTGTTGTATAGTCTAAGTAATTTAAGAAAAATGTCTGTCCAGTCATCAATACCATTGGCCTTGAAGAATTCTGTAGGCCAGTCAACAGTCTCTAGGTCAGCTGTGAAATTCCTTATTGAGGCCTCGTCATGGAGTCTAAATGAAACTGTTGTATTCAAGTTGTGGTTTAGTAATGTTTGTCAAGAGGAAGGTAGGGTAGTGGTCTGTAGTGCTGTCTGTGATTATCCCTGATTTAAGGGGGGCTAGTATATTGGTCCATATGTGGTCTATTATGGTTGCACTTGTCTCAGTGAGCCTGATTGGTTTAGTTATTGTTGGTATGAGAAGTGTGTTGTTCATATTGTTGATGAAATCAGTTACAGGCTAATCATCTAGTAGGCCAAGGTTGATGTTGAAGTCTCCAGCTAAGAGAAGGTGGTGCTTATTCATTTGTCTGTTTGTTATTAGTGACTTTAATTTCTCACTGAAATTTGGGATGTTTGTGTGAGGTATCCGGTAAATGGCACCGATTGTTATAGGCGTCTTAAGGTTTTTACAGTAAAATTAGCAAAAATGTATTCCCCATATTCATCACTAAAGCAAGTGGTGCTAATACAAGATAATTGGTTAGAGTAATAGATTGCAATACCACCCCAAACTTGGTATGGTCTGCAGTTGTGGATTGCTGTGTATCCTGGTAGAGGGTAGATATCTATTGTGTCCTGCTTAAGCCAGGTCTCGGTAAGAATAATGCAGGAGAAGGGTGTCTTTAGTGATTCAAGGAGTCACTAAAAACTGATAGACTATTAGCGTTGTTTAGGATAGTGCTGCCTTGTGATGCTGTGTAATAAAGGCAGTTACTTTCCAATAGGTTTTGATTGGGTGTCAGGTTATGGAGGTTTAGATCAGGGTCAACGTGATCAATCATCTTCTAGGTTTAAATTATAGTTATTTATATCCCGAGTTGTGTGTTGAGTTCTAGTACTGATATCTGTAGTGGTGGGAAGTTTGGACAAGTATATAGCTAAAGCATTTTGGTCATATAGAGTATAGTCACTAATACAATGAAGTTGATGTTGTCTATGTGTTGTGCTGGAATGAGCTATAGTACAACTAGGTATAAACTAATATAAAAATACAAATTAAAAATAGCACAAGACTCTCACATGTAATTGCACTATGGTCTAATATAATGACTTTGGCATTGTCTATGTATTGAGCTAGAATGAGCTATAGTACAACTGAGTTTAATCTAATAATATAAAAAAGGAACAACTCTCAATTGTAATTGCACTAAGGTCTTATATAAGTTGTTTACAAAAACTAGATTATAACTAGATTTAAATTGACAAGATAAAATACACAAGTTAAGGTAGCAAAAGAAATAAAATAAAAAATAAAAATGGCAATGACTTGGTTATAATATGCTAGTAAGATGGTAGACAGGATAATATAAAAGTTGTAGTTGAAAATACTAGTTTAAAAAAGTATAGAATAAAAATGGTCAATAATAAAAGTTTACAATAAGTTTGGTCAATATAGTTTAAAGTAAAATTGGGCAATAATAGAGATTTTAGAATAAAATTGGGCAATAGAGTATTTCAAAGTGAGGTAGAATAATTGAGGACAAGTTATGGTTAGTTTAAAATAAAATACAAAAACAAATGGCTAAATTCTTGTGATTTTCTTACTATACTTCAGAAACTGACTTGGAAATTCACCGGACATAAATCTGATAGAGAACGTTTGGAAACTTACGAAGCGTAAGCTTCGTGGCATGGATGTGTCCTTTGACCCCCAAAATCTCTAGTGCCATTCAGCGTGTGTGGGAGGGTATTGATTTCTGTCCTCCAAAAGTTGGCTGTATCACTGCCTAGGAGACTGAGTGCATCAATAGGAAGGGTAATCCTACGAAATATTAGTTTAGGCGAGGAACGCAAATATTTCTGTATTATATATTTAAAACGATAGGCTATGGTGAGCAGTGCGCATATTTCACGCCTGATGTTAAACATGTGCGCGCCTGTAACATCTGTGCACTCTTAAGAACATCGTAAAAAAAATTCATGTATTTAAATAGAAATTTTGTTTTTACCTATTCTTGGCACTTCTGCTCTGTTATCGCCTATATATTGAGGTTTTTTGTTCGTCCTGCTATTGTGGTTCGATTATAAAAAAAAAAATCCTAAATATTGAAAGGAATTTTAAACTACCGTAAGTTACGGTCTGGCCTTCAAAGTATGGGTGTTGTGAATTATGGTGACTGTTGTGGGTTATGAATTATGGTCACGGTATTTTGGATTACGAATTATGGTCACGGTATTGTGGATTATGAATTGTTCTGGCCACGGTGTTTACTTTTATTCGTCACTTAACCAAGATGACTTCACTTTTCCTCTTTATTGGAGTCAGTATTGCGATGAATGTGTGTGTTTCTGTGTTTGTTCGTGTGTTGAAGCACGAACGTGTTTGGCTGAGAGAGATTACTTGTTTGTGGTTGCAACATTTAGTGTCTTACATTTGCAAGTAGACAATAGTGTAGGCCAAGAAGTGGTAGTCGAAAGAAGCTCCAGGTAGAGCGGTTTTTTTTAATGCTTAAATCTTCAACGTGGGTGATTAAGATTTTGCCGCCGAAGAGACTTAGTCTATTGTGCACCCCATATCCATCTGTTGGACAGGATCGCAAGATCATATGGGTACACAAAATCCTAGGCACTAGGCCCCTCAAGGGTTAACAGGAATACATTTGGATACCTGGAGTTTACCTGGAGAGAGTTCCGGGGGTCAGCGCCCCCGCGGCCCGGTATGTGACCAGGCCTCCTGGTGGATCAGAGCCTGATCATCCAGGCTGTTACTGCTGGCTGCACGCAAACCAATGTACGAGCCACAGCCTGGCTGGTCAGGTACCGACTTTAGGTGCTTGTCCAGTGCCAGCTTGAAGACTGCCTGGGGTCTATTGGTAATCCCCCTTATGTATGCTGGGAGGCAGTTGAACAGTCTCGGGCCCCTGACACTTATTGTATGGTCTCTTAACGTGCTAGTGACACCCCTGCTTTTCATTGGGGGGATGTTGCATCGTCTGCCAAGTCTTTTGCTTTCGTATATTTACATTTAGTTTAATATCGTAAAATGAAACCTCTCCAAGTTTTCATATATAAAGTTTGTCTGTGTGAGACCTTTTAAAAACTTGCTTAAAGCTGCGCTGTGAAGTGGAAGGTTTTAAAATGAAGCTACTACAAGTTTGCATATACGAAGATGGTGGGTGCGTGTGGGCCCAGAGGTGAGAGTGAAAGTGTGCACTGGTCGGGTGGGTGTCGGATATTGTTGTTCCTTCCATTGCTTCTCGTCATGTTTACACACCTGCCGTCGCCGCCGTCAGTGGGAAGAAGTGAGGAGACGGGGGGGGGGGGATTACACACATGCACTGATGTTGTTAGTGATAATATTGAAGGAAGGAGACAGGCTAAGAGATTGGCAGAAGATTTAAAGAGGTCTTCGCAGAAGAACGCACTGTAGTCAGAACAGACGAAGTGTTAGAAAACATCAGCAGAACGAAGAAATATACACACGGAGGTGAGGGGGGGGGGAATTGTTCATGCCTATGTGCGAGAATTGTTTATGCTTACGTGGCCGGAGGAGGATGTAATGTTATGAAGTACAGCTCATTTTTTTTTTTTTCGCCATGTGCTATATTTTAACCATTACCACTGTCAGGGTGACGGGAGAAGTTTGATTTTCCAACCAGCAATAAAACATGGAGAGGTGTTAGTTGAATTAGGTAAGTTAGGGAGAGGAAACTATGGGAGGGGGATTCGTATGCAGGTATGAGGCACAAGTTAAACCTTGTTACTTTGGTATGGAAATGTGGGAATGGAGCCCGTAGATTTTTCAAAAACAATATTGGCAAGGACTGGAATGCAAATCATATTGTAAAATTTGAAAAGTTACGAGGTAGCACACTGCAGTAGGCCCACCAGGGAGTGGGTTGAGGTAGCACACTACGATGGGCCCACCAGGAAGAGTGCGTTGAGATAGAGCTGGCACAAGAATGAGCCCACCAGGACGCGTGGGTCGGGGTAGCAGTAGAGCTTGCAAATCACGGAACGGGTGGAGTTCAACCCATGCGAGTGAGTCGGTATAGAACTTTAGACATATTTTTGCAGGCAACTCTGGTGTAATGACCGTTTCATTGCGACACAAATTGTATTATGAGAATAAAGGGCTGCCATGTCGGTAATTGATTTGCAAGATTATTAGGGTATTTACAGAGACAATACCAAGTTAGTAATGAGAGGCGAATATGAGTGGAAGCAACGTCGAATATCCAAGTTCATGGATACAATTTTAAGTGTTATAAATTTTGCCTGGTCTGTCTCAACCGAAAATATTTACTTGATATTGGTACATTTTGTGGGTTATTCTTGTGTGTATATAGTACCTTGATGTAAATAAGCGTTCTTGCTGTGACCCAAGCAAAAATAGTGTTTAAGCTAAAGAATGCATTACACAAATAACCCGCACATAAGAGAGAAGCTTACGACGACGTTTCGGTCCGACTTGGACCATTTACAAAGTCCAAGTCGGACCGAAACGTCGTCGTAAGCTTCTCTTTTATGTGCGGGTTATTTGTGTATCGTTCCAGTCACTGTATTGTGCCTTTTTTTGTTATTTATAAAGAATGCATTGTTTGAGCTTAAGAATAGTGTTATCCAAGCTGAAGAACATTGTTGCCATTCAGGCTGAAGACTACAGTGTGTTGTGTACTTAGCTGAAGAATGAGCCCTGTATAAGACCCCAAGTACTCTTCAGAAATTTAGGGATGAAATTCAGCCGTCTTGAAGAGCTGTCAGCACTACAGAGTTTTGAAAGACGTTGATAATGAGTAAACCCTTATTGTGACAACGTTTCGCTCTGTGAAGCTTTATGAAGTCTGTTTAAAGAATGCGAAGAAATGCCTTTAAAACAGGTTTTCTACGCCTGTCCTTTCATAAGTGTCGACAGTACTCTATTCAGAATCCTCCACTCATTTCTAAAATGTTTAGGAAAACACAACATCCAATCAGTTATATGACCGGTTTAAAACGTAAACTGTTATGTAGATAAGACTTTTATGCAATACGTGAGCATCTTTATTATGGAAACGTTCGGATAACCTGTGGCTTTATCAGTCCAGTACAGAGAACAAGGGAGGATGAGAAGAGGATGCTAAGGTAATCAGTTCCTCTTCTTAGAGATGTATTCAGTCCATCAGTCTTTTATCAAGGCTAATTGATTGAACCCAGCATCTCTAGTCTGATTATCTCAAACTTACTCTTTACATCTTACACCGTTTTTCCTCTTGGATTAATACTCTTTATATTGGACTGTTAAGGCCACTGGTTGGCGAAAGATTTCCATAATAGTGTACAAGTCTCAAACACGTAACCGTCATTAAGACCTGGTGAATCTCGCCTAACCTTAGACGAGTATACCAAATGTGAGATGAGAGAAACTGCACTCGCTTCGTGTTTATCTTTATGGGCTTATCAATATTATTGACAATAGCATGAGCGGGGTTGGGCTTACTGGCTGCACTTAGCATAGGCCAGTAGTCCTGCTGCAGTGGTAATCCATTCTTGTGTTCTTATTTTCTAAATTTTGTTCATGCGAGACATTCACGGAAGTGTATGAGAAGTTGCATGATTACGTTGGTTTGTTGTTAATTTTCAGCACATTGACGAGTGACTTGCGAGTGACAATTTAGGTGTCACTTTCTGTAGTTGCGCCGCCGCTGCCATCACCACCGCTACCGTTATTACACTATTGGTGGCTAAATTAGATGTTGACGGGCGGGTTAACACGTGCTAATTGAGGATATAGGCTAGTGATGAGACGATACCAAAATTCGTGCTGATACTCGATTTTAAGCTGATACCGTTGCCATCAGAATTAGCCGATACCTCCGCTAACGATTCTTTGACATCTCTAATATAGACTGCTTTTCGTGAATTTAACAGTCCGGTTATTGTGACGCCGTGGGCGGTACACAAGCATGTCGTTTTGCTGGTCAGGAAACCAGGACAAACTTCTGACCTACCTTCTCTTTCTCTCTTTCTCTCTGTTTCTTTTTTTTTCTCTTTCTCTCTCTCTCTCTCTTTTCTTTCTCTTTCTTTCTTTCTTTCTTTCTCTCTCTTTCTCTCTTTCTCTTTCTCTTTTTTTTCTTTCTCTTTCTCTCTTTCGGTTTGACAAGGTTAAGGATCCCTAGCTTTATTGACAGCTATTTACAGGTTGAGGATTCCTAACTTTATTGGCAAGCCAAGAGCTGTTACCTACATCAGCTCATTTGAAAGCATTTTTATTGTTAAGAGACATACAAGTAGGGAACAGGATGAAGTTGGAGCCATCTGTGGGCCAGCATTTTCATTTGATCAACTGACTTTATCTCGTTGACATTATCATGCTGTACGAATGTGTTCCATACTCGAGTCATCCTGGGTATATAGGATCTCAGATGGAGTGATGTTCTGGAGAACGGTACAGCCAGAGTGAAGTTGCTGCTTTTTCTCTTTCTCTCTCTTTCTATCTTTCTATATCTATCTATCTCTCTCTCTCTCTCTCTCTCTGTGGGAGGGAGGGGGGTTGAAGCCTATCGACTACACGAGGATCATTAAGCTATATATTACCTGTCATGAATACTTTAATCCCTAAGACAGATTTTAGTCAACAGAGTTTATACATGCGTGTGTATATATATATATATATATATATTATTGTGCCGAATAGGTAAAATTGGTTAATTAGCAAGAAGTCGTTTAAAATTAAGTCCTTTCTAAAATTTTCTCTTAGACGTTTAAAGATGCATGTATATATATTTTTTTAATTTGTTAATGTATATACAGTATATATACAAATGTCTAGAGTTTAATTTTGACACTAAAAATATACTAGGTGTAAAGAGCAAAGTAATGTGAAGGATGAGACTTCTTGTCTGGAATAAGTCTACTGAAGTAGTCCACTCATTGACAAATTTCCTGACCTTATTTAATACCCCTCCTGTGTGATGGTCTTCTGGGTCAAGACAACTTTCTTTAACCTTATAATATGTCATATAGACATTGATAATATAAACAGGAAACTCAAATTATACGACTTTATATATATATATATATATATATATATATATATATATATATATATATATATATATATATATATATATATATATATATATATATATATAAAATTCTACCTTTACATTTGAAGTGTGCCAAGACTATCGTAAATTAAAAAAAAAATAAAACATGATCATATCTACTGTAACCATAACATGTGTGGTTAGTCTAATACAAGTGAACCCTCGCAGTATGGCTCATGTAGGGTTAGCGCTTAGCTGCGACTAATACAACCGAAGGGCGACTCGTGGCCTGGTAGGCAACACTTTCGCTTCACACGTTGAGTGTCCGTGGTTCGATCCCCGGGAAGAGTGGAAACATTGGGCGTGTTTCCTTACACCTGTTGTCCCTTTCACATAGCAAGCAAGTAGGTACTTGGGTTAGTCGACAGGTGTGGGTCGCATCCTGAGGGACAAGATTGAGGACCCTAGTGGAAATAAGACAGTCACCTCGATGACGCACTGACTTTCTTGGGTTATCCTGGGTGGCTAACTCTCCAGAGTTAAAAATTCGTACACCACACCCTGCCCTGGACCCCAATGGAAGCGAGTCACATTTTGATTATTGGGTTATCCTAGGGTTAAATATACATAGTTTATTATATATGTGCGTCTGTAATACCTGTTCTAAAGACCATTGTGTGACTTTATACTTATCCTTCACTACAAACAAAGCTGGAGCTTGAAAATGTGAAACTTCGCACTGAAGATAGGTTAGACACATGCAACATCTAGGTAACTATTATGTAGACGTTTCGCCAACCAGTGGATTTATCAATACATTATAGAAGAGTGTAGAAGCAGATTTATCACCACTACGGTACTGAACACCTGCTCCTAGGTTGAGGGAGTGATTACCTAGTTTTCCACCTCAGGATTCTGTATTCTATTGACCCCTCAAGGAAGGTTCCTTGATGTTGGTGAGGGGCTCTTGATTTAGGGAATTGGATCTGTGCTCCACTTCCCCAAATTAAGCCTGAATGCCTTCCACATCCCCCCCCCAGGTGCTGTATAATCCTCCGGGTTTAGCGCTTCCCCCTTGATTATAATAATAATAATAATAATGTATTCTATTGATAAAGCAGCTGGTTGGCGGAACGTCTACAGAATAAAGATACCCAGATATTGCACGTATCTAATTCATTATCTTGTCGGTATTATGTACCATTCATATACACTGAAGACGGAACCACGGGTCTCCCCATCCTCATGCATCGGGGAAAGTAAGTTGGAAATTCGGCAACCATGTAATAAGGAGGCGCAATCGCCACAAAAACACTTAGCTATATTTAGTTCCACATCCTAGCGCTACTCGCTCATAATTACTCTTATCAAACGCCTCTTATCCTATCCTCATCATGCAATTAGTCATTACACCAGAAACTACCACATTGTGCCTTAAGAAAGCTCTGTAAATTCGAAAACAAAAACACTTTCAGTAGCGAAACCTGGCAATGTCGGTAACGAAGATGCCACAGCCTATTCTTTTTTTCTTTCTTTTTTTAAACTAGAGATTGTTTATTAATTTTGACGGTACTTTTTTATGGACGGTGTCATGCTTGTTCCTACGCAACAGGACAAAAATTAAACAGGCTAATGGTTTCAAAGTGAATGAGCGGACACTAGTGTGTGTGTGGTGGAGACATTCTGGTTAGAAGCACTAGAGAAAGTGATCTTCAGGGGTGCCATAGAGCGCCATATGCTGAAGCCTTGTCTTCTAAAACTACTGGATAATTACCGCTTCGTAATTATTTAAATGGCTAATACCAGGTGGAATATCGCCGTAGTTTCTGGGTAGTTAAAAGACTAGATGCTGTAAACATTGGGTAGGTGTGTATTAGTAAACTGGTGTGGTGGTGTTAAGTGATAGGATATGAAGGCGTGGTTACTGGCACTGGTGTGGCACCATGGTGATACTGGTGACAATGATGGTGTGGAACTGTTAAATGTGCTGCCGTGGAACTGGTTTGGCGCTAGTGATTTGGCATTGTAGTATGACTGAGGCACTGTGATGGTGTGGCTCTGGTAGTGCGGCAATATGGAACTGGTGGGGTAACACTGCCATTGGTGTAGCACTGTAACACTGGTGTGCCACTGGCTTGATACTGGTAGGGTAGCAGTGTGGTTGTGGCACTGGTAGTGAGGCACTGTGGATGTGCTCACTCAAGACCATGTAGCTACCAGGTGGTGGTAGTTTTGTAGGCCAAATAGAGAAAGTGGTAGACAAATGTCAACAAAAAACAAGTTGTACTAGAAGATGTGGGTAAAAGGGGGGGGGGATAGGTATTAGGAGTAGGGAAAAGGGTATTTGTTTTTTAATTTAATGTTAGGTACACAAACACCTCTTTACTCCACACACCCGAGTCCAGCAGGTGCTGGAGTTTCTTAGCACCTGAAGCTTTACTTACACAAGAGTTTTCTTGGCCCTTGTGTTTCACCGTGCCAGGGAATCGAACTCTGTGCCTTATGATTGCGAGTTGAATGCTCTCACCATTGAGCTACGTGTAACTGTGCGGGGGAGGGGATGGGGTTCTTACGCATAATTTTTATGATATGACCTTGCCCTCAGTGTCATTGGTCGGGTCCCCCCTTTTTTGGGGGGGAGGGGGTTAATGGTGAAGGTGGTAAATGGCGCACTTCTGTGAAGGTCCGCCGCACCTTGTTTTTGGGATAAGTAGTGGGGGAGGGGATATGCTGAAGGTAGTGGTGGTTGTTGTGGTTGCTGGTTAAGGTAGCATGTGGGGGAAGGGGGAGCTTATGGTGAATGTATTAACGATGGTGGCGGTGGTGCTGGTTTGTGGTAATTTTGGTGGTAGTGTAATTGTTGGTGGTTGTGACAGTGCCAGTGTTGGTTGCAACGGAATTGTTGGTGCCTGGTGGGAATGCCAGTGTTGGTACTGGTAGCATCGTAATTCTTGGTAGCATTGCCAGTGTTGGTACTGGTGGTATCGTAATTCTTGGTGGCATTGCCAGTGTTGATAATGATGGCATCGTAATTCTTGGTAGTGATGGCAGTGCCAGTGTTGGTACTGTTGTGGTGGAGATTCCCGGATGTGGCGGCGGTACAAGGAGAAAGTCTTTGAGGGAGCCCACACCTGGTTACCGCTCCCTTACACCTGGCTACGGCTTCCTTACACCTGGTTACCCCCTCCCCTTACACCTGGTTACCCCTCCCTAACACCTGGCTACTCATTTACGTAGCCTAAATATCGACTCCTATGGTGAATGTATCATCTCTTCTGCCAGTTTTCATCGAAATCTAATACCGGTACTAATTATTATTAAAAATATTATTAGTATTTTTATCTTGGGGAAGCTATGAACCATTAGATGTCATGCCTCTGAACTGAAAGATAATCGTAAGTTAAATCTGTATAATTTGCTGTGTGTCTGTGTGAGACCATAACCTGTGCTCTGAAAGGTGTTGTAAAAAAAAAAGTACAAGATGCCTAAATTAAAAACTATCGTCCTAACCAGAATTTTAATCTTCTCAACTATACACATAGCCACATGTAAACTACATTGTAAAGTTTCTCAACGCGTGCCTATTAAAAAAAAATACGTAGTTGCATCTGAATCGGTAAATTTGGGAAGCTGAGTGCTTCTGCAGCTTGCTTAGCTAACACGAACGTTGGCCATCCGGACCCATTTGTGTGTTATGTTTTGGTTACAGCCCACTGGATGTATATAATGCATAATAAAGCTGTTTAACTAAAGTACTACGCTTACTAAATTAAGTTACTGCAGTGATTACTTAATGAACGTTTTCATAGCAGAAAGTGTAATGCAAGATGTTTGGTCCTCAATCAAGACAGGAGTATCGTGTCATGGCTTGGCTATATCATCAGGTCTCGTATGAGAGTAGAAATGTATACAAATACAGACTCTCAGTTTGGTAACGGGGCAAATGTGCAATATTTTGAATACTTTATGGTAAGGATAAGTTCGCATGCCACGAACTTTGGTTATTAATATTGAGTCTTGAAACTTAACCTAAAAATAAAGTTTGATGAATGTTTCATATTTACTTAACTAAACGTTACCGGAGACAGAGACGCACGCATGCATAGGAAATATTTCACCACGAGTGGCTGTTGAGGACTTAGGAAGTCACTCGTTACGAAACATTGCCTTATGTCTTAATCTGTGCATACGTGTCCCTACAATTGTATTGCCATACCAGTTCAACCTAAACGCCACTGAACTAGTTTTATCACACTTCCCATAAATTATTAGGCTAGGCTTTTGTTTTTTGTTTTTTAAGTGCTGATGCAGCAGGACTTTTTTTTAATCCTGGGTAAAAGTATCCTTTAATCTACAGCTAAGTAGAGAGTGACGGAGTTTTACCTCCTGTGGAGAAATATGCTGCTGCTCCTGCATTCTACTGTCGCTACAGAATTTAGCTTAGCTAAATAATGACGGCGAGGGTTTGTCCTTCCATAAAGAAATATATTACTAATATTACTATTAAAGTACTACTATCGCTACAGAATTCAACGTGAATTGTATGCGTTGGTCGTGATGTGATTTGTGTGGAAGTTTGCTTGTCAGTTAGCCTTGTTGCACAAGTTTAAAATTCAAATTTCTGTTTATCGTGAAGCGTTCTTTGTTCTACATGATCAAGCTTTGCAGCACCTAGTTATTATTGAGGGTTATTTTAATTTCCAAGGATTGGACTTTGTACATTTCTCACAATCGACTGCATCTACTACTTTTCGAACCACAACATAAGCCTTTTCCAATATTCCTGAAGTTCAGTGGTATCTTCCGAATCTGTTATTCGGCCGATTTTTTTGTCTTCTCTTTTTATTACTTCATCAGGGTCATTAATGTTGATTATGAGCAAGAAGCCCATGGCCAGTTCCTATGGAACGCCACTTGTGACTGGTCCCACTGTGATTTCACCCCACCTATGTGAAGTTTCTGCTTACTATCAGTCAGCCATGCCTCTATCCATGAGAAAATGCATCGTGCAGTACCACGTGCTGCCACAGAAGTCTTCTCTGTCGGACTAGAATCAAAAGCCTTGCTGAAATTTAAATTGCCATATATATCGTAGGTCACTGCTTCGGAGGCTTGACTAAAAGTCGGTCAAGTTGTTAGGCAAGAATTTAAGCTTATCAGGGTATTGAGTTGTATTGAATGTAACTTGTTCTAATAATTTGCTTGCTATAGAGGTCAGGCTTAATGGGCAGTAATTTGATTGGTAGCATTAGTCATCTTTCACATCTCCGTCACGAAGCACGTTGTAGCAAGCCAGGCGACTTTTGCTTAATTAGTCTATTTGTTTTAATTATAAGTCTCCAGGTTCACTAGTGGGCCTCACCACGTCTAAGATTACTGTATCTCTTCACATCTTCCACTAGCTCCACTATTTAAGTTTGTTTTCCTGCCATGGTATTAATGGATAAAGCCCATGACGGCCAGACATTTCAATAAAGTTGCCCAGATGTTGCACAAGTTTTAGTTTTACTGGTGGAATTGTGAACATCAGGCATTTTCTTTTTTTTAATCTGCGAACATACATTCGCTTCATTGGTTCACATATAGCATTCAGCATGCTTCCATTGAAGGCCCATTCAAGGACCCCAATGGAAATAAGCAACTTTGTCTGACTCTTTTGGGTTAACCTAAGTAATCTACATATGCTGTGTGTGATAATTTATGTAACTATTTGTGTACCTCTACCTGAATAAACTTACTTATACCCTAGTGGGTCTATTGCAATCTTGTACTTGTGTTCTTATCAAAATGAACTTTATTAAACTTTTATATTTTAAAATGAATTTGTACAATTTTCATACAAGACAGAAAAAGACTACGATATTTATAGTAGATAAAAGCAATGCAAGTACAGTAACACAGCTTGCTGCTATGCACGTGGTTTTAGTTATCAGCTCGGCATTATACCTTTGATCTAATGAGTTTGCTACGTAAAATGTCCACTGGCCATATAAAATAGCATCATTAAAACAAATATAAAAAAAACAGTAAAACTGAATGCAAATTGTATTGTCAAGCATAATGCGTTATAAGACGAGCTTAGTATTCTATATATACTTTGTGTAGGAACTCTGGCGTAGAAACTGACACACTAAACAATCTCTCCGTAACATCTTTGCTGGTCAAGAACACTATAATTTCTATTTTTGTACGATACATTTTCTCTCGCCATTATTCTTACCAGCTTTCTCAATTGCTTCATAAACATCTCTTCCCTCTCTCCATTGTGTTGTGGTTAGTGTTTGTGCTTGTGAAGTTGGCACCTGCCGGCCTTGAGGTGATCCTCTCATACTATTGCTAGAGGCAGCACACCCCACCCTTCTGCAACCTTGTTTAATAAATAAGTAGATGTTTGTTTATTTTAATTCCTACGCTGTTCACCTTATAATCTTGATTACCGCACACGTGTGGGTGTGCATAATAAAGGGTAGCAAATTAACTTGAAGCATAATTTATGTAGGTCACTCAAGTTCAGAACCTCGCCAGTTTAATTACTAGTTGAGCTATGTCTGGTATGTCCCTACTGGCTTAAACTTTAATCCAAATGTAGTGCAAGCCTTAGTATTTGCAGGTAGTCTCAACATTAAATATTAAAGTATTCCCTAAGGCAGTCGCTTATTAATTCCTTACCCACCTTCCCCAGCCTTCCTTTCAAAGAAAATGTTAAGCAAATTCTTTGCTAGGTAACCTCTTCAAGGGGGGCTCCTTGGCGTGGTGAAGAGGCTCTTGGTCTGAGGAATTAGACCTATCGGTCTTCTTCCTCAGACCGAACCTAATTACCCCCCAATCTCCCCTCCCCTATCCCATCCTCCCCATCCTCCCCTTTTTCCTTTCCTCCTCCTCCTCCCCACTCCTCCCTTTTGCCCTTCCTCTTTTTGTCCTTTGGGATTTCTCCCACAGGCACGCTAGTTCCTAGGTAGAGGAAAGGACACCGGGGTCGATCCCATTCCGTTGAGGTTTCTTGGCGGTGGCGTAGTTTGCCGTGGAATCTGGATTGCCTAGGGATGTCCCGATCCCTCTCCGGTATCCCGGAGTAGCTTTGGGTGTCTTTTGGGCGACGGGTGTATCTCTGGAAGCCACCTTTCGGATTCCGGGGGTGGTGGCTGAAGGAGGTATGCTTTGTGGCGGATATCCGGCCGCCCTCTCTTTTGTCCACCGAGGTAGCTCGGCAGATGTGAGGTTGCTATCCCAGATTGCTGGTTTACTGGCATGAAGGGTAGGGTATGGCACGGGTTCCATGCTGCATCTGCGCTACTAGCGGTGTCGAGTCCTCTTGGGCGCGGAGGGAGATTTCTGGCCCTTTCATTCCTCCTAGGAACTATCCCTCCCCGGTCCCCCCTTTTTTTTTCTTTTTTTTATTTTTATTTTCTTTTCTTCTTTCTTTTTTTTTCTTAAAAACAAAAAGAAAGAAGTAACCTAACCATGGCAGCCCTAGTCCATGAACCTGGTACCCCCGGGCCCCTTCTTGATACCGCACCCCGTTCTGACCCCGCCTCGTCTTTGGACCACTCTTCAGACATTCCTCATGCCTCTGTACCTATTGCCGGTGCTGTTTCCTCACCTGCTTCAGGTACTGAGGCCTCGACTGACTCCTTCGATTTACCAGACCTTCGCTCTCCTCTGACTATGCTTCCGGCCTCTCCCTCTACGGTGCGGCAATTTTCAAATCGCCGACCCGTTCCACGTCGGACCAACTCTGGTCCCACGCCTAAACGTCAACGACAATTACCTGCTGATGATACTTCTCCACCTTCACTTTCTCGTTCTTCTCAGAAAAGATCGACACGTCCTTCACTACCTTTCCACGCTCAGTTTCAGACTGAACAGTGGACTAAATTCTTCACTTTACGACCAACTTCCTCTACTGCCTATCTTTCTGACCATAGTATTGGCAAGGCACTCCTACGCCATGTTGGTAAAGATATTTCTTTTCATGCTCTTAAGAGCGGTACGCGCATCATTACCGTACAGAATGCTACCCAGGCTCGTGAGCTCTCTCGTCTTTCCCATATAGATACTGTTCCTGTCACCCTTGAAAAACATCATTCCCTCAATTCTTGTAGTGGTACCGTTATTCTGCCCCATACCATAGTTCAACAAAATTTCCAGACATGTGGCACCGACATTCTAGAACAGCTGGAACTCCAAGATCTCCCAATCCTCAAGGTAGACACTTACGTTCTTCCTGCCCGTGGGCGGAGACGATACCCTAGCAATGTGGCTCGTTTAACTTTTGACAGCCGAGAACTCCCATCCTCAGTTTATATAGCAGGACATCGGTTACAAGTTCGAAAGGTGATCCCTACACCACAACAGTGTAGAAATTGCTGGCGATTTGGCCATCCAGCGAAATATTGCAGATCTATCGCCGAATGCCCAGTCTGTGGTGCCGATGACCATTCTAATACGTCTTGCAATCGATCTCCCTCTTGCCTTAACTGTCATGAGGCTCACCCTTCGTACTCTCGCCGTTGTCAGGTCTATTTAAACGAGCGGGAAATCCGTTACCTCAAAGAGACAGAAGGTCTCCCTTATGCCATGGCAATTTCTCATCTCCGCCTCCAAGGGAGACTCCCACGTGTTTCTTATTCCCGTGTTTCAAAACGTCCCCCCACTTCTGGTATCCCATCTTCTACACCCACCTCTGTGGTTACCTCTCCCATAATCACTCCTGTATCTAATCCTTTTGCTGTCCTCGGCTCAGACGTCCCTACTTCAACGCCTCAGTCTAATCTCGCTTCTTCGAGTTCTCTCTTACAAGCCTCAGTATCGACGAGACCTCGTACGACACCTCTTCCCAATCGTCCCTCTACTTCTCAAAAGTCAAAAAAAGGTCCGGTAACACCTCCTACCCATCTTCCACCTCCTCATTTTACCCTCCCTGTCTCTGTCCCTAGTTCTTCCCCTCTCACTGGCTCAGTTACAAGTGCAGAGGTTCACCCTCCTCCTCGTAATGTACCTTCCTCCCCTGTTCCCTCCCAAGTTTCTTCCTCTTCTGCTACCTCCCAGGTTCCTGTCTCTTCTGTCCCCTGCCACGCTTCTCCAGTTCCCTCCACCCTTTCGCCCCCCCCTACCTTGGTACAGTCCAATACAGTTCCAATCTTTACTCATCCTCCCCCTACCATTCCCAATATTGTCTCCCATACAACATCTCTGAATTCTGAAACACTTGAAGCAATCTCTGAATATATTGCAGAGACCAAACCATCAATGGACACTGATCCACCTTCCGCTCTTTCTCTCTCCTCTGCTCCATCTGCGCAACTCCTTTCTTCACAGCGCACCGTTCCTTCGCTGCTTGAACATTTTCCACTGCCTCCGCATGTGGACTTTTCTAACCCTCCTAGTCCGTAGGAACCCTTACCTGCGGATTTCAAGTATCTTTATCATTGCCATTCATGGCCTTTTTACAGTGGAATATACGCGGCCTCAGGGGTAATCGGGGTGAGCTTCAGATGTTACTCTCCCAGTTTGCCCCTGTTGGTGTTTGCTTACAGGAACCAAAATTACACTCTGCTGTTATTTCTCACATCTCAGGCTATAATTTGTTGTATTCTTCAGATCCTTTTCCTGATGGGACCTTTAATGAAAGTGCCCTTCTTCTCCGCACTGATATTCCGTACCATCAACTATTTATTCATACTTCGCTGCATTACACAGCAGCCCGTATCCACTTACATAGGTGGTATACGCTCTGTTCTTTATATCTCTCTCCTTCTCGGGCATTATCTATTCCGGATTTTGCCTTCCTTGTTTCGTCATTACCGCCACCGATTCTGTTACTTGGTGATTTTAATGCCCACCATTTCCTCTGGGGAGGGTCTCACTGTGATTCCCGTGGAATTCAGTTAGAGGCTTTTCTTGCCACCCACCCCCTCCATGTTTTAAATACAGGTACTCACACCCATTTTGATCCTCGGACTCATACTCTCTCTTGCATCGATCTCTCAGTTTGCTCTTCCCCCGCCGCATTAGACTTTACTTGGTCTGTTCTCCCGGACTTACATGACAGTGATCATTTCCCAATCATTCTTTCTTCCCCTTCATATTCGCCACCTCTTCGCACCCCACGCTGGCAATTTAATCGGGCAAATTGGAACCTTTACTCACACCTGACTGTTTTTAAAGAGGTTCCTTCTTCGTCCTCCATCGATGAGCTTTTACACCTCTTCTCGTCCTCCGTTTTCACCGCAGCTTCTCATTCTATACCCCAAACTTCGGGCAGGCATTCTCAGAAATGCGTGCCTTGGTGGTCTCCTGCTTGTGCTCGTGCAGTACGTTTGAAACGCGCTGCATGGGGCAGGTACCGGTACAATAGAACCACAGAGCGACTCCTTGATTTTAAACAGAAGCGTGCGATCGCTCGCCGTGTCATCCGTGACGCTAAACGCACTTGCTGGCGAGATTATGTCTCCACCATCACCTCTGCTTCCTCTATGAGTGCAGTCTGGAAAAAAGTACGAAAACTGAGTGGTAAATATTCTCCTGACCCGGCTCCTGTTCTGCGAGTTGCCGGTGTTGATATAGCAAACCCACTAGATGTTGCCAATGAAATTGGCAATCATCTGGTCCGTATTTCTCAGGGACTCCATCTATGCCCCTCATTTCTTTCCTCAAAGTCTGCCAGAGAGTTAGCACCCTTGGACTTTTCTTCTCTCAGAGAAGAACAGTATAATGTGCCTTTTACACTTCAAGAACTGGAGGCAACACTCTCAGCTTGTCGATCATCGGCAGCTGGGCCCGACGACATTCATATTCGTATGCTACAACATTTACATCAGTCAGCCCTTGCAGTCCTATTACGCCTTTACAATCTTATTTGGTCACAAGGAGTTCTTCCACAGCTGTGGAAATCCGCCATTGTTCTCCCTTTCCGCAAACTAGGCACTACGGGACATGAAACCTCCCACTATCGTCCCATTGCTCTTACCAGTGCAGTTTGCAAAGTAATGGAACGTCTAGTAAATAGACGTTTAGTGTGGTATTTAGAGACACACAACAGTCTCTCCACTCGTCAATATGGCTTTCGTAAGGGACGTTCTACCATAGACCCCTTACTGCGCTTGGATACGTATGTTCGTAATGCCTTTGCGAATAACCACTCAGTTATTGCCATATTTTTTGACCTTGAGAAGGCATATGACACAACTTGGAGGTATAATATTTTAGCCCAAGTCCACTCCTTAGGCCTTCGAGGCAATCTACCATCCTTCCTTAAGAACTTTTTAACTGACAGGCATTTCCGTGTTCGGGTTAATAATGTGCTCTCCCCGGACTTTGTCCAAGCTGAAGGTGTCCCCCAGGGATGTGTTCTGAGCACAACACTTTTTCTCCTTGCTATTAATGATTTGGCCTCTAGTCTTCCATCAAATATTTGGTCATCACTCTATGTTGATGACTTCGCTATTGCCTGTGCAGGCGCTGACTGTCACCTCCTTACAGTTTCTCTCCAGCATGCAGTCGACCGTGTTTCCAATTGGGCCACCACACATGGGTTTAAATTTTCCAGCACTAAAACCCACCAAATCACTTTCACTAGACGCTCTGTCATCTCTGATCATCCTTTGTACCTCTATGGCTCACGTATCCCTGAACGTGATACAGTCAAGTTTCTGGGCCTCCTCTTTGATCGTAGGTTATCCTGGAAACCTCACATTACCTCTCTGAAGGCAACTTGTCACAGCCGGCTGAACCTTCTTAAAACCCTTGCTCATCTTTCGTGGGGAGCTGATCGTCGAACCCTCCTTCACCTACATTCCACCCTTATTTTATCGAAACTTGATTATGGTGACCAGATCTATTCAGCGGCATCTCCTGCTACTCTCTCTAGCCTTAACCCCATTCATCACCAAGGATTACGTTTATGCCTTGGTGCTTTTCGCTCTTCCCCTGTCGAAAGCCTCTATGCAGAAGCGAACGTTCCATCCTTATCCGATCGCCGTGATGCCCATTGCCTGCGCTACTATGTACGCTCTCATGATCTCCGCAATCCTTCCATTTATAGAATGGTCACTGATATTAGTAGACATTCTTTATTTGTTCGCCGCCCCTGCTTACTCCGTCCCTTCTCTCTTCGCCTTCATTCGCTCTTGTCTTCTCTTCAACTACCACCTTTCTATGTACATGTAGCATCTCACTTTTCCCTACCCCCCTGGGAAGTTCCAGCTGTTCAAGTCTGTTCTTTCTCCCTCCCTTGCTCGAAAGCCCAACTGTCTACGGTCGCTTCCCGCTCTCTTTTTCTTGACCACTTTCACTCTCATTCTCATGCCATTGCTGTGTACACAGATGGCTCTAAGTCTTCTGACGGCGTAGGATTCGCAGCAGTGTTTCCGGACAGCGTCGTACAAGGGCATTTACTATCTTCAGCTAGTATTTTTACTGCTGAATTATATGCCATCCTTACAGCACTTATCCGTATTGCATCTATGCCTGTGTCATCATTTGTGGTTGTCTCAGACTCCCTTAGTGCTTTACAGGCTATACAAAAATTTGATACACCTCACCCCTTAGTCCTCCGTATCCAACTTTGGCTACGCCGCATCTTTACTAAGCATAAAGATATTGTTTTTTGTTGGGTCCCTGGTCATGTTGACGTACAGGGCAATGAACAGGCAGACACTGCTGCGCGGTCAGCAGTACATGACCTACCAGTTTCTTATAGAGGTATTCCATGTACGGACTATTTTGCTGTAATATCTTCCCACCTTCACACCCGTTGGCAACAACGTTGGTCTACTATGCTCGGCAACAAACTTCAGTCTATTAAACCGAGTATAGGTTACTGGCCGTCTTCTTATCACCAGTGTCGAGGTTGGGAGACTACTCTCTCCCGTCTTCGCATTGGCCATACTCGTCTTACTCATGGATATCTCATGGAGAGGCGTCTTGCTCCTCTCTGTGAGAATTGCCAAGCTCCATTATCAGTCAGCCACATTCTGTTGGACTGCCCACTTTATCAACGAGCACGCAGAATTTACCTCTGTCGTCGTCTTCGCCCCGCTGCTCTCTCTTTACCTTCCCTTCTCGCTGATGGACCCACCTTTCATCCGGACTCTCTCATTGACTTTTTGACAACGACTGACTTACTTCACAAATTCTGATACTTTCAGCCCTTTCTACTTGTATCTCTTGCTACCCTTTTCCCCCGTACTATCCCCTGCCTCGCTGTTTTCTGTAACCTGCTGATCATCCCCCCTCCCTTCTGCCATCCAATTCCCTTGCTTCCTTCCCTACCCTGCAGCGCTGTATAGCCCTTGTGGCTTAGCGCTTCTTTTTGATTATAATAATAATTTGCTAGGTAAACTAAGCTATTTTGTATTACGAAATTTTTAAACATTAAGTTGCAAGATTAATTCTGATGGAAAATTTTAAATTTGCGTATCTAAATTAATGCATACTCGTATTCAGCTTTAACTGGGGGGGGGGGGCAGACTGCCTATTATCCTATCCAAGCGCTGCATAGGGTATCCTACCAAAGTATATAGTATCCTAGCATCTTGTCATTTAACATTAAATAGTTAATGAGATCCAGATTAATCAGAGTTGTGAAAGTTATACATCTTTTTATTGAAAAGCTATTTAACAGTACCCTAGGTTAAATTTAGGATTTGATGGCTGATTTTTAGCTGGCAAGTCTCGACAATAGTTTCGATTAATAGGAATTTGTTAATTTCAACTAAAAGATTGATTTAGCAGTGCGGTAAGTAGTTTTATGTAGATAATTTGTCATGTTCCTACAAGCATAATTTATGATTAATTCGCGTTTATAACTGCGGAATTTTTTTCTTTAAAATGAGTTCGAATCTCCGGTACGGCTGGAGAAACATTAGGGACGTGGATGTATTTCCACAAGATACCTGCTGTCCCTGTTCACCCATCAGTATAAAATGGGTACCTGGGTGTTAGTCGACTGGTGTGGGTCGCATCCTGGGACAAAACTGACCTAATTTGCCCGAAATACTCGAGCATAGTAAGCGGCTTTCTGTATATTAGTATGTCATTGATGTCAGCTAGGCCTGTATACCTTGTACTTGTAGAAATAAAGATAATATTATATTGGTTAGTGTTCATCTATGGCGATATATTAGAGCCTAAATAATAAGTCACAGATAAAAGCAAATTGAGTAGTTAAAAAAAAAAAGGCTTGCGATCACTGTTGGCAAACCTAATCTAACTTGACTTAATCAAACATAATCTAACCAAACTTACTCTAACGTAGCTTAAATGATCAAATTAGCTCTGATTATTCTTTTGCCTGTGACTACCCGTCACCATATTTTCTGCTCCCGTGAAATTTCACGCTAGCTTGCCCTACCGGGTAAGGTACAACTTCATGCTAAAAGATTTATGGCTACTACTCTTAACACCCGACTCGTGGTTTCATTTATAGTGGAGTAACTACTGTGAATTAGTTGTTTGATTAGTTCCATAATTTTGGTTTGTTAGGATACAACCTGTTGACTGCACGAGGGCATTAATTAAGGCTTCTTGTAACTAATATACCACCAATCAAAAGTACATTAGTCTTTGGAATATGGGTTAAAATAAAATCGGGATGTGTACTGTGATGTACTCTTCTCGGTGTGTGTGTGTGTGTGTGTGTGTGTGTGTGTGTGTGTCGTTAACATAAATTGGGTTGCTTCACAGGAATATTATTATTGCTGAAGCACCTGTGTAGATTTTATATTCGTGCAAATACCCCTGGGGATATTTCTGTATGTAATATTAGTTTTCGGAACACTTGTAAGTATTCCCTTTGATCTGTGAACATGGTCATTTCCATATTAATAAATCGAGTGTGGATATTATCAGCGCATGTCTAGAGCACCCTACACCAGAGCCAGCGAAAGATATTGTCAGCATCATCGTAGAGCACCCCAGCGAGTACAATATTGTCGCGTCTCTCATCAAACGAAGCGTTAACGTTTGTGAGTTTGTGGTTATCATAGTATATTAACAATTTTACTATAGAGAGTTCCAAAGTTAAACATAGTTTTCTTCCAGTTTTGTCAAGTTTCTCCAGTTTTTATTATTAGCTATCTTCTATTTTTACTATATTACTCTTAAGTTTATTGCTATTGTTTTATTTTATAACCAAAATAGATAATTAAATGCTAATAAGCAGCTTTAAATTTTGTTTTAAATATATAGTCAATATGCAAATCCTCCCCATCCTTCTTTTCCTTTCCCTAAGGGAACACTTTCTTTCCCATTATGCAACTTGTAAAGAATAAAGTAGCAAACTGCTGATGCATTTAAATTAACCAAATAATAAAAAAAAGTCTTAAGCCCAATAATTTTTACTGTTTAATAGAATTTTATGGCTCTTTGAAGTATTTACTTCTATTATGTTACTTTGCATCTTCTTCCCAGAAACTGGAAAATTTGATATACTGTACTGCTTTTCTTGCTATAATTTCTTGAATGTCGTATTTGATTACCATCAGTCTTTCCATACTGACAAGCTTGATGCGCTTGTGTATTTTAGTATATTGAGTCAATCTCCAAATGTAGTATAGGATTTTTTCTATTTTTAATATTTTAATTTATTCAACATAAATCCACTGAGTGTTCTGTCATGGTTACCCACTTAAGCACCTAATTTAGATCCTATTTATAGCAGGCTATCTTCCATGTCTATTCTTCAGGCGTGTCCCACAAGCATTAATCAGTGACAAGCCTATCAAACCAGCAATATAAATAAGACAGATGACTGATATCCATTGCTATATCATCTTGTATGCACATGATTCAAGTTTTAGATTGGCGTTAAGTACTGTTTTGCGCATGTTACTGTTATTACGTTTATTAATAGGGTCTTTGGTATTACATTTGGTGATTAACCCCGACAAGCGAGACACACAGATTAAAACCTTGTGGAGAAGTTTCTTCCCTGGTGAGCGAAACTTCTCAATGTCCGAATATCGCGTATGTCTTGGCTTTAAAATCCATTTCGTTTGGTTTTATTTTCCGAACATCAGTCGCATCTATCCCATCCCTCAGGAAAGTGAAATAATGATGCAGTTTTATTTTATTTTTTTTTACCAAAATCTCGCAACCTAACCAAACCTTGCAAAGTTTTACATGATATTATCTAACTTACCGAACCCATCTTACGATTTTTTTTATAAGTATTTCATGAAAACTGAGACACATGTTCAACATCTGGGTATCTTTATTGTAGACGTTTCGCCATCCAGTGGCTTTATCAATACAGATTCGAGAACATAATGTGAAGACAGTAGAACTATATACAAAGGATGAGGTAATCAAACCCCCAGCCTTAGAGTTGGTGTGAAGAGCACCGTGGTCGTGAAGATTCTGGAGCAGAGGCAAGGAGACTGGCGCTTATATACTAACGTCAGGTGGATTGGGACGGGTAGCAGTGGTAGGAGTAGATAAATTTTCCCATCGGTAAACAAATGACTTTTTGGGGACTATATTTTTGGGAGGTTCAGCTAATTGGCGTTGGTGCATATATCTTTGCAACAACACGCAACATTTCCACACGTGCTTTTAAGTAGTGACTCAGCTGGAGATTGTGATAGTGACTCAGCTGTAGCACTCCGTCAGTGAACGTAGGAACCACAAACATCCTGGTCATTGAAGATCATCCTTCAGTGCGCATCGGGCTACCTTGATTTACTGGTTGATGGTACAAGCCGCCTGCAAGTAGACAACGTTGCAAGGAAGTCTTGATTGCTGAATGGAACGTCGTAGCCGTAATAGATTTTTCTGTAAATCTTTTTACTTTACCTTGGGCTCTCTAAATACAAGCAACGTAACTTCATTAAATCTAGATTTTGCTTAATTATAACAAAGCTGTTTTAAATTATATTTAAGTCACTAATAGATATCGACTAGTAGAGGCTGATAATTTTGCGCTAGTTCAGCCGTTAATTGTAAAATTAGAGCACATAACTGACGGCATGATGATGCCCAAGTCTCGTCAGTAGCTAGGTGAAATGAACCAATTTTTGGAGATAGGCGTACATGGCCGTATAATGAAATGCAGATAAATGACAAGCAGCAGCGCACATGTTATGCACCTGCGCTTCCACTTAACGCCCACAAGCTACCTGGGACCTTCTCCCACAAGGGAAGTGACTTTATGGAAAAAAAAAAAAAGCGGGGCCGTGCGGTATGCAGTCTAAAAGTATTTAATGTTGACTTAAAATACGTATTGCGCAATATGTTCAAATCAAAAAGTGGATGAGCTACTTGTGGTTCTGGTCGGATGTTCATGGTCGCTGTCGAGGTGTTCTATTCATAAAAACAAGCTAAATCTAATTTTGTCCAGATAGCAGAGATAGTATATCAGAAGCATCCAATTGTTCTGCGCAAGTGGGCAGCCACCTGCTATAGTAAATCTGGAAGCCCTTGAGCAGGGGTGTGGAGGAGGGTAGCGTCCATGCGTCATGCTGGTCATATAACCCGCTCAGTATAACTTTTGGCCATGCAACAGAAGCCGTCTCTTGTCTGACGTTACGCAGGTGTTAGTCATATGATGACCCACTTAGAGCTTCTTTTCATGTATCCGGTGGTGACACTAGTCACCCATCTTAAACAAGTGGTAGTTTATTAGTCAGGAAACAGTTGTACCCCCGAAATTGGTCTTGTAAGACCAATGTCGGAGCTAGGTTTTAAGTTTAAAATTATGTATTACCACCTAGTTATATAGGAAGAAACGAGGGGGGGACTGCTAGCTTTCTATTTAATTAAATGCGGAAACACTATCCAGGTAAAGTGTAAGTGGGTTTACTTATGTACAGATTTTATATTTTTGAGAATGGAAGTTCTGTGAAATATTAAAACAAATTTTCAAAACTGCCAGATTTTTTTCAATTGTCCAGTTTTTCATAAATGATTGATTTGAATGGTGGTGGTGGTGATGTATACTTGCCAGAAAAAAAAAAGGGTAGATTTTTTAGTTCACACCAAAATTTTGCTGATACGGCTACTCCATTTTAGGCCGATGCCGATCCCATCAAAATTGGTCTATATCTAGCGATACCAGTACTTTTGCACACCCGAATACATAACTAGCTTTTAGTCGTCTGATAGAAACCTTCCATTGGCTTACCGGCCAACCCATGAAATACTTCAGATCACATTACAAGATGTGATGGTAAATTTTCCACTTCATAACAATGCTTAGATATATTTTGAGATTTCGAACATGCTTTGTTTACTGCCAAACAGCTGTTTGGCATGAATGTTATAACATACCAAATATATAAATAGGTTTTATGTACAAATGGATAATTGTTCCTCCTTAATTTGAAAGCTATTAGTATCTTTAACAACGGTATAAAATAGTTTATATAAAAAAATGTGTTGTAAAATCCATGTCCTACTTTCTTTACCAGTGGCTTCTTAAGCTACGCTCTCGCCTCGCACACACTGAGTGGTTCAGTCCCCGGCCGACTAGAAACATGGGGCATGAACATTAAAATGGTATAAAATACCGACAGATTGTTAGGTAAGACACATATGCAACAGTTAGGTATCTTTATTTCGAAACGTTTCGCCTACACAGTAGGCTTCTTCAGTCGAGTACAGAAAAGTTGATAGAAGCAGAAGATACTTGAAGACGATGTAATCAGTC
The DNA here is from genome assembly GCF_038502225.1 of Cherax quadricarinatus. NCBI lineage: Eukaryota > Metazoa > Arthropoda > Malacostraca > Decapoda > Parastacidae > Cherax > Cherax quadricarinatus. The sequence continues at coordinate 10,686,157 of NC_091355.1, read as the reverse complement.
CATCACCCTTAAAGTTTTGAGGTGGTCAGTCCCTCAGTCTGGAGAAGAGCATTGTTCCGTTGTCTGAAACAATATGAAGTTGAATTGACAGAATGGGGCCTTATATAGTGCCAGGAGGTGAGACGTAGGTTGCTTTGGGAGGGCAGGTCCCTCTCAAACCCAGCCGTTCTCGCTAGTAGAGGTTGTCGAAGTTGATGGTCTGTACCAAGATACCCTTGTGTTGCAGTGTCTGACAGAATGAACATTAAAATGGTATAAAATACCGACAGATTGTTAGGTAAGACACATATGCAACAGTTAGGTATCTTTATTTCGAAACGTTTCGCCTACACAGTAGGCTTCTTCAGTCGAGTACAGAAAAGTTGATAGAAGCAGAAGATACTTGATACCAAGGGTATCTTGGTACAGACCATCAACTTCGACAACCTCTACTAGTGAGAACGGCTGGGTTTGAGAGGGACCTGCCCTCCCAAAGCAACCTACGTCTCACCTCCTGGCACTATATAAGGCCCCATTCTGTCAATTCAACTTCATATTGTTTCAGACAACGGAACAATGCTCTTCTCCAGACTGAGGGACTGACCACCTCAAAACTTTAAGGGTGATGGACTGATTACATCGTCTTCAAGTATCTTCTGCTTCTATCAACTTTTCTGTACTCGACTGAAGAAGCCTACTGTGTAGGCGAAACGTTTCGAAATAAAGATACCTAACTGTTGCATATGTGTCTTACCTAACATTGGGCATGTTCAAGATTGATTGACTGACCACATCGACTCAAGGTTGAGGGACTGATTACCTCATTCTCCTCCTGTTCAAGATTCTCCTTTGTATGGACTGATGAAGCCACTGTGTGGCGAAACGTTTCCTCAATAAAGATACCCAAGAGTTGCACATGTGTCTAATTCAACTACTTCAAGGTTGAGGGACTGATCACGTCATCTTTACCTCTTCATTGCTTCTGCTGTCTCCTCTATATTCGATTAAAGAAGCCTACCGTGTAGGCGAAACGTTTCGACAATAATGGATTCAAATTAGATTCTCCTCCACCACGATGCTGTGAACACTAACTCCAAGGTAAGACACATATGCAACAGTTAGGTATCTTTATTATGAAACGTTTCGCCTACACAGTAGGCTTCTTCAGTCAAGTACAGAAAAGTTGATAGAAGCAGAAGATACTTGAAGACGATGTAATCAGTCCATCACCCTTAAAGATTACATCGTCTTCAAGTATCCTTTGCTTCTATCAACTTTTCTGTACTTGACTGAAGAAGCCTACTGTGTAGGCGAAACGTTTCATAATAAAGATACCTAACTGTTGCATATGTGTCTTACCTAACAACCTGTCGGTATTTTATACCATTTTAATGTTCAATCTGTCAGACACTGCAACACAAGGGTATCTTGGTACAGACCTGCAATCAACTTCGACAACTTCCACTAGTGAGAGGGGCTGGATTTGAGAGGGACCTGACCTCTCAACATCTGAGTTCTTACCTCTCCTAGTGGCCTACGTCTCACCTCTTGGCGCTATAAAAAGCTCCATCCTGTCACTTCTTCTCCATATTGTTTCATACTATGGAACAATGCTCTTCTCCAGACTGAGGGACTGACCACCTCAAAACTTTAAGGGTGATGGACTGATTACATCGTCTTCAAGTATCTTCTGCTTCTATCAACTTTTCTGTACTTGACTGAAGAAGCCTACTGTGTAGGCGAAACGTTTCATAATAAAGATACCTAACTGTTGCATATGTGTCTTACCTACCGACAGGTTGTTAGGTAAGACACATATGCAACAGTTAGCTATCTTTAACACAAGGGTATCTTGGTACAGACCTACAATCAACTTCGACAACCTCTACTAGTGAGAACGGCTGGATTTGAGAGGGACCTGACCTCCCAACATCTGAGTTCTTACCTCTCCTAGTGGCCTACGTCTCACCTCTTGGCGCTATAAAAAGCTCCATCCTGTCACTTCTTCTCCATATTGTTTCATACTATGGAACAATGCTCTTCTCCAGACTGAGGGACTGACCACCTCAAAACTTTAAGGGTGATGGACTGATTACATCGTCTTCAAGTATCTTCTGCTTCTATCAACTTTTCTGTACTCGACTGAAGAAGCCTACTGTGTAGGCGAAACGTTTCGAAATAAAGATACCTAACTGTTGCATATGTGTCTTACCTAACAACCTGTCGGTATTGTATACCATTTTGATGTTCATCTTGTCAGACACTGCAACACATGGCCTCTTGGTACAGAAAACACCTTGGACAACCCTTTCAAGTGAGAACTGTTGGATCTGAGAGGGACCTGACCTCTCAGTGGCTACATTCTCACTACTACTACTACTACTACTCTGCACCTCTCCTTCCGACAGTATTTAAGTCTCCGTACTGTCGCTTGATCTTCAGATAGTTCCTGACTATGGAACTGAACTTCTCCAGGCTGAGGGACTGACAACCTCAAATTCTACGACTTCAAGGGTGATGGACTGATTACATCGTCTTCACATCTCTACTGTTCCTGCCTACTTTCTGTATTCGACTGAAGAAGCCTACTGTGTAGGCGAAACGTTTTGGAATAAAGTTGCCTAACTGTTGCCTATGTGAAGATTGAGACACTTATGCAGCATATGGGAATCTTTATTCAGGAAACGTTTCGCCACACAGTGGCTTCATCAGTCCAATACAAAGAGGAAGGCGTAAGGAGAGGAGTATGAGGTAATCAGTCCCTCAACCTGGAGTCGGTGTGTTCAGTCCATCAATCTTGATGGACTGAACACATCGACTCAAGGTTGAGGGACTGATTACCTCATTCTCCTCCTCTCCTTACGCCTTCTTCTTTGTATTGGACTGATGAAGCCACTGTGTGGCGAAACGTTTCCTGAATAAAGATTCCCATATGCTGCATAAGTGTCTCAATCTTCAACTTGTCGGTTTTTCAAACCATTCATCACCACTGTTGCATATGTGTCTTACCTACCAACCTGTCGGTATTGTATACCATTTTGATGTTCACAGGCGAGATTGCTGAGCAAGAAAACTTAAGAGAACAGCCACTGCTCGTATACACTTAATCTGAACTACTAGGAAGGCTTAAGGTACCTTCAACTGTATTCTTTGGAACGTAAGCGAGAAAGGTAATATACGACTGAAAAATCCTAGAGCGACTGGTTCCGAACTTGAACACTTAAATCACTCCGGAGACAGTACAAAATATCTCCACTAAAATACAAGGGTGTGACGAGTACACTGGGAGAACTCGACAAGTGTCAGAGGTCCCCCAACTCTTCAACGCCCTCCCTCCGTGCATACAGGGAATTACCCACAAACCTCGGTCTGTCTTCAAGAGGGAACTGGACAAGTTCCCCAGATCAGTGCCTGACCATTGGGCTGCGTGCGGCCAGCAGTAACAGCTTGGTTGATCAGGCCTTGATCCTCCAGGAGTCCTAGTCTGGGACCGGACCGTGGGAGGCATTGACCCCCGGAAATGGTATAAACCTTGGTTAAAAAATACCGACAAGTTGTGATGAATGGTTTGAAAAACCGACAAGTTGAAGATTGAGACACTTATGCAGCATATGGGAATCTTTATTCAGGAAACGTTTCGCCACACAGTGGCTTCATCAGTCCAATACAAAGAGGAAGGCGTAAGGAGAGGAGGAGTATGAGGTAATCAGTCCCTCAGCCTGGAGTCGGTGTTCAGTCCATCAATCTTGTAGAATGTTTGTTTAGAATGACACGTAAGCAAACACTGACGTATGTCATAGTGTTTGCTTACGTGTCTTTCTAAACCAACCCTGGAAATGCCATTCAGGTACACAAATAACCCGCACATAGGAGAGAGGAGCTTACGACGACGTTTCAGGTATTCTATTCCCAGGAGCTATATGGCTCTTACTGGTTTTTCACCTGACTGAATGTAACAAAAGTAAAGTAGCCTCGTGGCCACCCCAGCTGCAGTGCAGGATGCTATCTGCGACTTATGACGTCACTGGGAACCCCACCTTCCCACAGGCATAACAACCTGTCGAGGGTAGTCTACATTGCGTCACAATGTTGTCTTACCTGCGTACCGTGACGTCATCTCTTAATAAAAGGAATAATGTGGTGAACGTATAGCGTTAAAACTTAACAGACGTGGCCAGCGTGCTAACTACAACGCCTCCGACATGCATAACTAACGTATGAGTCGGGTATGATTTCCTGCTGTTTAAGACAGCGATGTTTTCCATCGCCGTCAGAGGTTACGCTCCTTTATGTAATTTAGTAGAAAGAGAGAAAATTAAGTACGTGGTATTTTATTGACGTTTCCCCACAGTGGATTTAGTGAAGTCACAAACATCTGTCTGTGAATAATACTGTGACTAGAACAATATATAACTAGTGACTAGTTAATGGTCCAAATCTGACCGAAACATCGTCATAAGTTTGTCTGGGGGGGGGGGGGAGGTTATTTGTGCATTATCCGTTGGTGTCTGCCAATTAGGTTTTGTGGAAATTGACCCCTGGTAACGTTTGAAAACGAACATGCTATGAGGGCGGTAGGTAGACTACACACGACACAAACATATTACAACCTGTACACATTGTGATGACCTTTAGACGACAATATTTTGTTTAAGCTGATGATAAAATAGGTGACCACCTATGTATCATAGAGTGGTAGCTCTTCTGGTTGTCGGAGGAGCACGATTCAGCCAGGCAGGTGGAAACTCTGGGCATGTTTCCTTACACCTGTTGACCACCTGTTCGCCTAGCAATAAATAGGTATTTGGGTGTTTGTTGGCTGTTGGTGGGGTGGTACTATACAGTGGATAAGGTTAGTCATTGAGCTGAGGAAGGATAACATTCATTGGTGGAAAAAAAAAGAAATTCGACACAAGGAAGTGTGCTAGCTGAATATAACCCGGTGTGTATGAACGACAAACGAGCTTTGTTTAACCCCTGTGCCGGATTGCTTCGGGTAGTGGGAAAAGCCGAGAACAGCAGACGCATCTTGATTAATCAATTAAGGAAATATCCGGGTTAGGCTGGTACATGATGCGTGTATCTTGCTCTAGCAGTTGGTGTTTATAAGCAGCACCGACTGTTATGAGAGGGAGCAGAGAGCCAACTTACCATTGTGAATATCAAAATGGTATACATTACCGACAAATTGGTAAGACACAGGCAACAGTTACACATTTTTATTCCGAAACGTTTCACCTACACAGTAGGCTTCTTCAGTCGAGTAAAGAAAGTAGGCAGGAGGAGTAGAGATGTGAAGACGATGTAATCAGTCCTTCACCCTTGAAGATGTAGAATTGAGGTTGCCAGTCCCTCAGCCTGGAGAACAGTTCCGTTTCATAGTCTGAAACAATGTGGAGAACCAGCGACAGTGTGGAGACTCGTATACTGTCGGCAGGAGAGGTGTAGAGTAGTAGAATATAATCACTGAGAGGTCACGTCACGTTTCGGAATAAAGATGCCTAAATGTTGCCTGTGTGTCTTACCAACTTGTCAGTATTGTATACCTTTTTGATATTCACTGTCAGACACTGCAACACAATGGCAACTTGGTACAGAAGAGGAAACACCTTGGAGAACTTTTTCGAGAGAGAATGGTTGGATCTGAGAGGGACGTGACCTCTCAGTGATTACATTCTTTCTCTACTGTACACCTCTCCTGCCAACAGTACATAAGTCTCCACACCGTCGCTTGTTCTTCACATTGTTTCAGACTATGAAGCAGAATTCTTCTCTAGGCTGAGGGACTGACAACCTTAATTCTACATCTTCAAGGGTGATGGACTGATTACATCGTCTTCACATCTGCCTACTTTCTGTACTCGGCTGAAGAAGCCTACTGTGTAGGCAGAACGTTTCGGAATAAAGTTACCTGTGTGTCTTACCATTGTAATGGTATATAACAGCATGTAGAACTTGGTGACAAGGTTCTACACTAGACGAAACATAATTGCATCAGATGCTTGTCTTGAAACTTTATTAAAATTTTTGGCACCCCATTTGGATACTGCAGTAAGACCTGATCCATGTGATGCAGATTTGTGTTCACTATGGCGTATATCTTAGATATAAATTGGAATGTTATTTGCTTTGCCATGATAGTTATTTATTTTTTTTTATTTTTTTTATTACCAATTTGAGCACACATACAGAGGTACAAAAAAATACAGATAAGAGCAGCATGCCAAAGCCACTTATACTATGCATAGCATTACGAACTGGCTTAAAATTAACTTAAGATTAACTAAGCAATGATGAAATCAGTGATAAAACATCAATGTAAACAGATTACTATAAAGCACAAGTGAGTATTACAAAGACAGGTCATATGGTTGCATTCAGTCATATGAAGGATTCTGTTAGGTAGTGTATTTAAAAAATAATAAAGTTAGATTCGGTTTTAGGTTTAACATTTATGTGATATAATTGTGAGAAACATTTAAGATATACAATTTATAAGGTTCAGTTATTCAGTATTTATTTGGTTTTGGGTGAGTAAGTGATCTTTGAGAAGAGACTTGAATTTATAAACAGGTAGTGTTTCTTTTATATTTACAGGTAATGAATTCCAGATTTTAGGGCCTTTTATGTGCATTGAGTTTTTGCATAGTGTGAGATGGACACGAGGAACATCAAAGAGTGATCTGTGCCTTGTGTTATGGTCATGTGTTCTGTTGAGGTTGGCAAGGAGATGTTTGAGGGGAGGGTTAATATCAGAGTTAAGTGTTCTATGTATGTAATAGGTGCAGTAATAAGTATGGATGTTTTGTATGGTGAGTAGGTTTAGTGTATTGAATATTGGTGGAGTGTGCTGCCTGTAGTGAAAATTTGTTATCATTCTAACTGCAGCCTTTTGTTAGGTAATTAGTGGTCTGAGATAGTTAATTGTTGTTGAGCCCCATGCACAAATTCCATAGGTGAGAGAGGGGTAAATAAGAGAGTGATATAGGGCCAGGAGGGCTGACTGTGGAACATAGTACCGTATCTTCGATAGTATGCCTACAGTCTTGGAAATTTTCTTAGAAATTTGTTGTATATGTGTATGAAATTTGAGTCTATTATCAAGGTGGATTCCTAAGAATTTTCCCTCTGTTAGCTTTGTGATAGGTGATCCGTTTATCATTATGTTAAGAGGGACATCTGTAGCTCTGTTACCAAACTGAATGAAGTAGGTTTTGTCAATGTTTAGTGTAAGTTTGTTAGTCCTCATCCAGGTAGATATTTTCTGTAATACGGTATTTACAGTATTGGCTAGTGTGACTGGGCTCGGGTGAGAGAAGACGTATGTAGTGTCATCTGCAAATAGTGTGGGTTTGAGTAATTGCGAAGCATTTGGAAGGTCATTTATGTATAGGAGAAAGAGAAGAGGGCCAAGGACACTTCCCTGTGGGACACCAACTGTAATTGGTTGCGCAGAAGAGTTTGCCCCATTTGCGTACACATATTGGCTTCTGTTGCTGAGGTATGACTTGAGGTAGTTGAGGGAGTGCCCTCTTATACCATAGTGTGACAATTTTACGTGGAGCAAGTCATGGTCAACTGTATCAAAAGCTTTACGTAAGTTCATATTAACTTTAAGGATTAAGAAGAGGAAACTACAAGATTTGCCCTATACTACTACTACTACTACTACTACTACTACTACTACTACTACTACTACTACTACTTCTACTTCCTCCTCCTCCTCCTCCTCCTCCTCCTCCTACATCTGCCTTTTTCGAGCCCTGGTCATGGACCCGGGCCGCGGCGGCGTTGACTTCAGAAACGCCCTCCAGGTATACTTACTACAAGTACTTGCTGGTTGCTACTGCTGCTGCTTACTACTGCTATTGCTACTTGCTGCTGCTGCTGCTGCTGCTGCTGCTGCTGCTGCTGTTGTTGTTGTTAGTACTACTAAATCTGTTTGCACGTCCGGCCGATGACACGACGATTTAAGGATACGGATTACTGAATGTGAAAAATAGACCTTGAAAACTATTTCTTGCTTTGTGATGACTTGTCTAATTTTCTCTCATGTTACACAGGGCAATGTAGAGTTAATGATAATGTATATTTTCTAATGTTAGAAACAAAATAAATTTTAAAGCGCTGTATAGCGGATTGCAGTAGTGCTCTGTAAACAAAAACTCGCGGATTGCCTTACCAGTGTACAGTATTTATCTCATTGATACTACTTGGTAGCATGTTACCACTGTTAACCATCTTAGTCGTCAAAAGAGAATCATAATAATCATTGTTTACGGGTAATGTTTAAAGGTTTTCAGGCTTGTTAATTAGGCTAGTACAAATAGGAAGGGAATCTGCCTAGCGCTCAGCAGGTGGATGATCAAGCCTACACACGTCTAGTGCAGAGTGAACCTCGATGATGATGATGATGATGATAATTTCTACAAGTACATGTACAAGGTATACAGCCCTGGCTGACATCAATGACATTACTAGACAGAAAGTCCCTTGTTATGCAGAACATTTCGGGCAAATTAGGTAAATTTTGTTCCAGGATGCAACTCGCACCCAGGTGCCCATTTTACTGATGAGTGAACATTGGACAGCAGGTGACTTAAGGAGACACGTCCTAATGTTTCTAGCCGTACCGAGGATCGACCCCCGGACCACAGTGTGTGAACTGAGTACGCTAGCGATCGAGGGTTTAGGGATTAACGTACGTATGTTTTGTGTGTACTCGCCTAGTTGCGGTTGCAGGAGTCGAGTCACAGCTCCTGGCCCCGCCTCTTCACTGGTCGCTAAAGCTCCATGAGCTTTATCATACCTCTTCTTAAAGCTGTGTATGGATCTTGCCTCCACTACATCACTTCCCGGACTATTCCACATCCTACTAACTCTGTGACTGAAGAAATACTTCCTAACATCCCTGTGATTCATCTGAGTCTTCAATTTCTAATTGTAACCCCCTTGTTGCTGTGTCCCATCTCTGGAACATCCTGTCTCTGTCCACCTTGTCGATTCCTCTCAGTATTTTGTATGTCGTTGTCATATCCCCCCTCTCTCCTGTCCTTCAGTGTCGTCAGGTCGATTTCTCTTAACCTCTCCTCGTAGGACATGCCCTTTAGCTCCGGAACTAGTCTTGTTGCAAACCTTTGCACTTTCTCTAATTTCCTTACGTGCTTGACTAGGTGTGGGTTCCAAACTGGTTCTGCATACTCCAATATAGGCCTGACACAAACGGTGTACAGGGTCCTGAACGATTCCTTATTGAGAAGTCGGAATGCAAGTTTTAGGTTTGCTAGGCGCCCATATGCTGCAGCAGTTATTTGGTGGATGTGCGCCTCAGGAAATGTACCCGGTGTTATACTGACCCGAAGATACTTCTTTGAGTGAGGTTTGTAGTCTCTGGCCTCCCTAGACTGTTCTCCGTCATTAAATAACCCATTCTGCACACCCGTGTAAGAGTGTTGGTACCACTATACTCCCATGCATTTACATCTTTGCTTCCATGGATAACGTTCTTTGTCTCCACAGACTTCTCAGCGCACTACTCACTTTTTTTGCCCCTCGTCAATACTATGGTTTACTTTGTCTTTCATAGACCCATCTGCTGACAAATCCACTCCCAAATATCTGAACACATTCACTTCCTCTATACCTGCTCCCTCCAATATGATATATAGTCTTTCATTACCAAATTTTTTTGATAGCGTCATCACCTTGCTCTTTCTTATATTCACTTTTAATTTCTAAATTCGTCCATCAATATAAAATAGGCCGTCGGATTAATTCTGACGAGGACACTAGAGCACTACAGGATCTGAATACTGAAGAAGTGTTCGGAGAAATCACAGGTGCAATTTAATATAGACAAAAGCAAAGTTCTAAACCTTGAAAAGGAAAATAATTGCATTTATAAATTAATGTAAAACTCCGAATGCGAAAAAAATTAGTTCTGGCTAGCAGTAATCTAAAACCAAGACTACATTGAGTAAGTTTTTCACAAAGCTAATAGAATTCTTGGCTTCATTTCAAGAAGTATAAATAACAGGAGTCCTCAGGTTATTCTTCAACTCTATATATTGTTGGTTAGGCCTTGTTTAGATTATGCCAAACACGTCTACAGTTCTAGTCACCGTATTACAGAATGGACATAAGTGCGTTGGGAAACGTACAGAGAAGTATGACAAAGTTGATGCCAGGTATCAGAAATCTTTCCTACAAGGATAGACCGACAGCACTGAATCTGCACTCTAGAAAGGCGTAGAATTATAATTGAGGTGTATAAATGGAAAACGGGAATAAATAAAGGGAATGTAAATAACATGTTAAAATATCTAATAAAGACAGGTCTCGCAGCAGTGGGTTAAAGTTGGAAAAAATTATATTTAGAAAGGATATAGAAAAAGCACTGGTGTGGTAATAGTCGTGGATGTGTGGAACAAACTCCCGAGTAACGTCATTGAAGCTAAAACCTTGAGTAGTTTTAAAATAATGTATATAGTGTGTAATATATATAATATATATAATATATATATAATATATATTACACTTGCATAGTTACATGCTAGAGTTCACAATAGTTTTCAGCTAGCGAATTGTTTATAAGTTTTTATTAAATCTTCATCAGAGTACAAAACAAATTCTGGCCACAAAATAGAGCGAAACACCAACGTCAAAGACCTGGGAGTGATCATGTCGGAGGATCTCACCTTCAAGGACCATAACATTGTATCAATCGCATCTGCTAGAAAAATGACAGGATGGATAATGAGAACCTTCAAAACTAGGGAGGCCAAGCCCATGATGACACTCTTCAGGTCACTTGTTCTATCTAGGCTGGAATATTGCTGCACTCCAACAGCACCTTTCAAGGCAGGTGAAATTGCCGACCTAGAAAATGTACAGAGAACTTTCACGGCGCGCATAACGGAGATAAAACACCTCAATTACTGGGAGCGCTTGAGGTTTCTAAACCTGTATTCCCTGGAACGCAGGAGGGAGAGATACATGATTATATACACCTGGAAAATCCTAGAGGGACTAGTACCGAACTTGCACACGAAAATCACTCACTACGAAAGCAAAAGACTTGGCAGACGATGCACCATCCCCCCAATGAAAAGCAGGGGTGTCACTAGCACGTTAAGAGACCATACAATAAGTGTCAGGGGCCCGAGACTGTTCAACTGCCTCCCAGCACACATAAGGGGGATTACCAACAGACCCCTGGCAGTCTTCAAGCTGGCACTGGACAAGCACCTAAAGTCGGTTCCTGATCAGCCGGGCTGTGGCTCGTACGTTGGTTTGCGTGCAGCCAGCAGCAACAGCCTGGTTGATCAGGCGCTGATCCACCAGGAGGCCTGGTCACAGACCGGGCCGCGGGGGCGTTGACCCCCGAAACTCTCTCCAGGTAAACTCCAGGTAATTGTAATTTAATATTTAGTAACAGTTTTGCTTACATTTTTGTGATACTATCAGAGTTCTCACTAAGGGCTATAGAAATTAATTTATTTTAATCTTCCACACACTTCAGACGAAGTTAGTAACAAGATATTGCTTCGGTTGGGACTAAAACTTCAAGTTTCCTCTCCTAGGTGTGGGTTTGTTGTTCCAGCAATGATAATGCTATATAATTTTCACTTTATTTTAATATTTTATTTTCCAAACAGTGGCACTAGATTCTTCATCTTCCTGTCTAAATGCCATTGGTTCTTCAGTATTATGTCTGGAATCTCGTTACTGAAGATTGTTGCGAATTTGCTGAAAATGCCCATTTTTTTTAATTCCCTTAATTGCCATGCCTTTTCTTCTAATTGTTTGAGGCTTCTAGCGATGATTTTGGAAGCATTCATAAGCATTTGATCTAATTTCCTTACCTATTCTTATTTCTGCTTTTCTCCGCTTTCAAGTTGGTTACAAAATTGTTATGGATGATTTCTGCTTATCTAAAGTATTTTTTTCTTCAAAACGAAAAATTCGGTATACATGTTATCTAATTTTGGATCATTATTTGTTCCAAATGACAATTGTAGTTTAGTTTTCCGTACGTGTAAGTTTTGATGTGAGAAATGGTACAGTGGTTTGGTCAGGTCATTATGCATATCTATGATTATTCAATTCACTTCATTTGCGTTATTAACTGTGTAAATTTTGCTTTACTAATATTAATCTGGTCTTTTTCTTTATTTTTTACAATACAAGTTTCACCATTTTTGTTTAATTTGGATTTATTGGTTATTTGGGTTTAACTCCTAAAGAATAAGGGGATTATTAGGCTGCAAGTACTGTTTCTTTACAAGTTAATGATACTTTAATCTTCGAAATAGGAAGACTGTCCTAGAAACTAAAATACATGTACATGCATATCTCGATCGAGAAACGACTAAAATTAGATATTCTTATCTCTTAAGCATGTGCAGACATTTCCTGGATTTCCTGCATAATTTCATTTAATAATTTGTATTGCCCTTGAGAAGCTAGAAACTTACATGTTGGATAAACCCAGGTAGACGTCAGCCACTGCATGTAATCACAGCTGCATCTGATATTTTTCATAACATATGCACATCGTATCCTGGGATACAATAATGTGGCCATCCTTTGTTTTTATGTTCGGCTGGATATCTTACAATCGTGTTGTATGGTGTGATCTTCCATGTTTTTTTTTTTTTTTTTTTACGAAGTGGACCAGAATGCTGGTAGGCGGTTTCATATAACCAGTGGTTCCACTGAGTGGACCATCATATAACTTACATCCTCTCATTAATTTCATTGTTCCTGACTCATGAAATCGTGAGTGTTCCTTCAGTGTTCATTTCAGTCTCTGAAATCCTCTTCTATTGAAGTAGAAATATACAGAATAACCTTCTGTAGGCTATAACATTTTACTTCCATAATATTTATAATATAAATATGTATATTTTTTAATAGCGCACTGATCAGTGTAATGTGTAATATAAACCCATTACATCTGGAAGAGTGTTTAGAAAGAATTTAATATTTTTAATTTCTTCTGAGGCAACAGTTACTTTTTATTGTAATAATGGGTAACAAGGTTGACAGCTGATATGTTACAAGCAAAAAGATGTCAGAAAATGGAGTCTGAAAATATGTACAGCAATGGCGGATGCTGCCGCTGCTGACGTGCGACTTTCAGACCTTCGTCGAAATCGAATTTGGTTTATATTGCTACTGTTTTTTTTTTATTTTGTAGTTGATCTTTTAGTTACATTGTCTTCACATAGTCCTTCATATTTGGTTTGTATATACTTTTCATTGCTAAGAATGCTGAGGAACCTGACAAGTAATTGTCAAATATCACTCGTGTTTGCCTTCCTCACATCCAGCAATTCCATGTAAGCTTTCCTCATAACCACCTCATTCCTAAAATCTCCTCTATCCCAAAAGTCTTTCCGCCACCTCTTCATTTCCCAATATTGCCCTTCCACTACCAATAAATTCCCCAAAACCCTCCTTCCTCCCTAATCTCTTCCGCAATTTCCCTCGCCTCTTTGATTCCCGTTTACCAACATTTGATCGAGCATCGAACACACCATTGTTTTCAGTCTATTTCACGCATCGCACGTGGGTCCCTACCCCTTCGCTTTCCGTGGATTAGCACATTACCCTGAAATAAGGACGCAAAAAAAATGCAGACGATATCTTAAATTTGAGTCTGGCACTAACCGCTCGGCAGTAATACATTGTAAATCTTACTACTGTTGCCAGAAAATTACTTTTAAATGTTTTGCCCATTAAAGCCTCACTCAGCACTACTGGGAAAGATGTTGCTTTTAAATTGAAAACCCGCACATGAGAGAGAAGCTTACGACGACGTTTCGGTCCGACTCGGACCGTTCTGTTCTATTCGAGATTGGCCGGTGTAATCGCCCGGCCCGGGCCTTTTCCACGAGGTGGCCCGGCTTTGGCTCCCTTTTGCGGGAGTGTCGCAGACCAGTGTCTGCCATGGGAGGAGGTACAAGTACCTCCTCGTCTTCTGGGACCAGCTGTCCCCAGGCCTAGCCCCATTCCCCGCCCCCTCGGAGCTCGGAGAGAGAAGCTAGGCATCTTGAGCTGCCACAAACCCCACCCACACTGGGCTCGAAGGGTGTGACAGCTGCATAGCAGCAGTCGATGTCAGGAGGTGCAATGACAGCAAGAACTAAGGATCCTTTTAGAGCCAGCCACACCCCAGCTTTGGGCAAAGCCCGAGCTCTGAAGAAGCTCAAGAATGCCTCTTGCTGTGAGTGTTGCTACTGCTACTTCACTTCTCCGTTGCACTCTGTGGACTCAGACTATTTACAAAAGAGTGAGGGAGCCAGTGTATATAGGCGAGGGGAACAGGGACAGGACAAAGAGGGAAAGAAAAGGAGTAGTGGTAAAAGTGGAAGTGGTAGTAGAAAGTAGAGAGAGTAGTTTTAATGGCACAAAAAAAATATAAAGGAGTAAAGGGAGGCAATAGTAGTGATAGTAGCAATAGTAGTCATAGTAATGGAGTGGTAGTAGTAGAAATGGGATAAGTCTAAGGACAAGAACAAGGAGCACTGCAGGAGAGCTAAGGGCCCCGCAAGGGGTAGGACCAAAAACACGGGGAAAAACACTGGAGGACAGAACATACTTAGGCAGAAGAAAGGAAAACAACAAAAAAAAAAAAATAGGAAAGAGGAGGTAGGGAGAGGAGGAGAAAAAAGAATTGGGTCAAGTCACAAGTGTTCTTAAGTTTGGAGCATTTGAGAATGTAATGAGAAAGGAAGGCATCTACAGACGCAAAGCCAGGACTAAGCCTCATACTAGGAAAGTTGCGTTAAGGGGTGCTTCAAGACGCCGTCTTGTTGAAGTATCCCTTATACTCTCAGCGTATGTATACTGCCACATACCTCTCAGCGTATATATTGATGTGATATTGTTCGTAGGGAAGTGCTAAATCCGTACGGGTGGTATAGCTTTGTTGCATGGAGAGCCAAGTCTTGTTCACCTTGAAGCTATACTTCTGAATTAACCCTGTTGTGTGCCCTTGTGGAATGAGTTTTTTTGTTTTAATTGCAGAAAAAAAGGGGGAGGGAGGGTGAAGATCAGGTGAGAGGGTTTGTAGGTGGGGTGACGAAGGGGGAGAAGGGTTATTCTAGAATTGTTCCAGCCACAGTATTGTGGCTTTTATTCTTCAGAATCAAACTGTTCCGTCCTTGACACTCAAGGTGACTTGACACAGTACTGAGAGACGTACTCGTCTAGATGTATACAGACATTAATTTCTCATGTGTGTTCACTGAGATAGCTTGTCAGTGTATATACGTATATACCGAGAAAGAGATGCACTTCTCGGTGGAGCACTAATACAGGTTGCTACCTTGAAAGAGAATGTACCAGGTGTGGCGTCACTGCATAGTGTACTCTGCTGCGAGACCGTAGTACAAGGGGGGCGTGTAACAATTGCGCAAAGTCGCTGTTAAAGTAGAAATTTACTAAACACTTTACTGTTTGCTTTGCTTTCACCTTGGCTAACGTCAACAAAAGTGTAGGAAGGTGATTGGTGTACGTTCTGCTCAACGTTGGAAACCACCTCACTCTCGTGTTGGAAACCACCCCGCTTTCCTGTTGGTAACCACCCCGCTTTCCTGTTGGTAACCACCCCGCTTTCCTGTTGGTAACCACCCCGCTTTCCTGTTGGTAACCACCCCGCTTTCCTGTTGGTAACCACCCAGCTTTCCTGTTGGTAACCACCCAGCTTTCCTGTTGGCAACCACCCTGCTTTCCTGTTGGCAACCACCCTGCTTTCCTGTTGGCAACCACCCTGCTTTCCTGTTGGCAACCACCCTGCTTTCCTGTTGGCAACCACCCCGCTTTCCTGTTGGTAACCACCCCGCCTTGTTGGTAACCCCCTCCCCCCCGCCCTCCTGTTGGCAACCTCCTCGCCCTCTTGTTACCTAGTAGGACACGGAAATGTGATCAGTTGCTTTTTAAATGGGTAGAAAGCCTAGCAATGGCAAGTCAGCGGATGCTTAATTACGGAATAGAGCCTTATTAAGCAAATAGTTGCTTAAGCATGAGTACATGACACTAAGGCAGTGGCTGCTTAATCACTGACGGTCATTATCTGGTAAAGATCCCCCTTGAGTGACACCACCTGTTACCTGACGCATAAAACACCCCCATCCTTTTCTAGCCGCCTTGTGTTCAAAACCGGTTTGCATGTGACTTGACATGATAATGTTTGCGGCGCATACTGTGTTGACAGGTACATAATTCAGCACAAGACGTGGAAAGTCGGGAGTGGATCATCCCACAGTTTTGCTCATAACTATTTGTTTACCAGAGAAACTTCACAAACCTTACACATATAACCCGCACATAGGAGAAAGAAGATTATGACGAAGTTTCGTTCCAGTTTGCACCATTGACAAGGTCACACTGCCCTTTTTTTTTCACAAACCTCCTTACATGGTAAAATTTTTTATGGTGCTCGGCACATTTCGCTGTGTAGAGCTTTACACAGCGTGTAATAGCCTCTCTACAGTGTTTCTACCTCCTCAGTAATACTTGCCATCCTACACGCGCCATACACATCATATGGCAACACTTGCCATTCTCCTCATGACTACCTTCATGACAGAGTGCCTTGATGCTGGTGAAAGAATCAAGATTCAACGAATTAAAGCTACCCTCCTAGTCATTTTCCCAGGTACAATATAACCCACAGTATGTATTTTTTTTCCATAGGGGTGTGTGCGCCAAATTATCAATATTGGTGGTATCGGCTTTTTTATGGTCTAAAAAATTGAGTATCGGTATCGGTCCAAGTCGGACCGAAACGTCGTCGTAAGCTTCTGTCTTTTATGTGCGGGTTATTTGTGTATCGTTCCAGTCACGGTATTGTGCCTTTTTGTTATTTATTTAATTTTGATGTCCTTTTTGTCGCTACTGCTATTTCAGTCCTTTTTTTTCTGAAAGGAAATTGCTTTTGATTCTATTATAAATATATGCATGTTTCACCAAAAATTTAGAATTTACCAAGAAAGCAAAAACAAGTTGTGTGCAGTCTGGGCAAATGTATTATAAACATTGCTGAGGTGGTGGACCCGTTGAAGGGAAGGGCGAGGTCAGAGTTGAGCGAGCGTGCTAGTAATGTCCTTCGCCCTTCAAGGGTGATGTCTGGATGCTGGGGAAGGGCTCTTAATTCATGAATTTTTTAGCTTCTATCTTCTCTGAATAGAGTCCGATAACCCCTCATTGTCCAGATGTGTATGACCATTACTAGTTGACCTCTTCCCCTTGGATATAAAATACCTTTCACCTGTCGCGAGGGCTTCTTTATAAAGATGGACTGAATTGCGTGTAGTGTTGATGCTCTTTCTTGCAGCCACTATGGTAGGAACCCCTACGGATTTAGCATTTACCCATGACTACCAACATAAGGGGAAATGGAAAAAAAAAGAAAATAATAGACTTTTTATTCACAGAACGTGTTAATTGTCCACTTATTAATGATACGTTCATGCAGGCGAGATATCCAGTCAGGTACATGGCGGGTGTGATGAGTGATATTTTTCCAGATTTTACACCCTGTTTAATAGCGGTGCCCTTCATCTGTCACGAAGGTTCTTTAAACGAACAAGTTACGTGTTGTATTGTTGACGTCCTTCCTTCAGCCACTTGGAGTCCAGGCTGGTTAGCCTTGAAGAACTAGCACAAGGTCTTGTAATTTTTTTTTTTTTTTATCATCATGTTGGTATTTAGGGCACCTGATCCCGAGCCTATCCTTGAACAGTTACAGGGGACGTGGTCCCGACGAGTCGTGTAACCAGTACCAGTGTACAGGTTAAAAGGACACAATTCCTTTACCAGTTGTCCAGCTCCTTCCGACGTTCCTCTAGGCTTATTGTGGTCTATGCTTAGTTCCTTGCTATTAATTACAGGGAAATGCTATACCCGTAGGGGAATTATAGACCCTGAGGTTTGATTCGAAGAAAAGTGGTGGGTAGCTCTGGTTCCTTGGACCAAGAGCCCTTCACCAGCATAAAGGCAATTCTCCCCCCTTTTGCAGCGTCTTGTCTTCCCGTCAGTGACTAACCACCATCATCTCTATACACACCTTTGTCTAGTTGACCTTTCTCATAGTTTTTGTTGCTCTTCATCGAGGTGCTCTTTAGTCTTTCCTGTGTGTATCACGGGTGGCCCATAAGTGTGCTTGCTTGCGTAAATGCTTCCAACCTATTTTGTGTGACTGAAAATTACCGATTTGATATTTTTTTTTATGGTGAGCACGTACTCGTGCTCCCGCCTCTTAAATTTCGACATACTGACTTGGAATAATTACGGGCGGCGCCAATGAGGGGTATCCCCCGAAAAATCCCTCGGCCTTCATAAAAGTAGTAATTATAATAACACTGCATCCACACAAATCTCCTCCCCCCCCCCCCCCGTCTTCTCAGCATTATAGCCGCCCTAAGCCCCCGGCATACACATTCTGGAGCTACTCTTGTACCTAGTTCAGCCATCAAAACTTTGGGGCCCAGTCCCTGGACCCATTACGTACCTCTGTAATCTGTAAATACCTTTGTAACTTGTCATGATTGACTAGACCTACCTGGAGTTCATTACCTTTGTAAATTGTGAGTTTGTTACCTTTGTAAATTGTGAATTCATTACCTCTGTAACTTGCTCAGCTATCAAAACTTTGGAGTCCAGTCCCTGGACCAATTATGTACCTCTGTAATCTTTTGACTACCGCCCACTGGATGGGTATGGGGTGCATAATAAGCATATTAAACTTAAACTAACCCTGGCTATCTTTTCCTAAAGCCTTGTATTAATCCTGATAATGATGGAAGGTGACATTTTTGAAAGGGGGAAAGGGATGGTACTCACGGAGCCGTCATATCTATTCATGGTTGTCCACCCACCATCCTACGTATTTTTCATCACGTTGGCACTGCATACTCAAAGGTGAAACTGAAGCTGCCGTAGGTACTGAACCTACAGTGAAATGCTTAACAATATCCTCATCGTTTTACTGCCTCTTTGGTCAGGCTCAAAATTCATTACTTGGTGTAATATAATATTTGGTGTAATATAATAGGGAAACTTGCAGTTTTTCTTCCCACAATATACCATCAGGTAGTTTTTTCGTATACCGAGGAAGTTGAGATTGATATATACTTCTGGTGGTATGACCTGTCATGATATATACTTTTGATGGTATGACCTGTCATGATATATACTTCTGGTGGCATGACCTGTCAATGCTTACTCTCAAAACTTGTGTTTTCTGTGGTATCTCGCCTCCCAAGTTATATTTAACATTGATTTTATTTTGTTTCCCATTTTCTTTACAAGTATCAATTAATTCAAGTAACCACCTTCCTGACCACGTTTAACGCTTCTTTAAGCCATCTGTTAGCACTTCCTTTTGGTTATAATAATAATAATAATAATAATAATAATAATAATTTAAGCCACCTGTGTATCTCTCCCCCTCGTTTCCGGTTACTATTTTTCTCGTTACACATCTGCAGTGATGTGTAGGATTCATTTTGTCCTGCTGCAGGTCATTGATTTATTTGTAGTACCAAAGTTCGTAATGTCCCGAATTTTATAATAGTTTTCAAAGCTTTGATTAGTATTGGAATTCACTACTTCCCTCGGATCCTAATTCAGCCATCATAAGAACATAAGAACATAAGAACGAAGGAACACTGCAGAAGGCCTACTGGCCCATGCGAGGCAGGTCCAAGTCTCCTACCGGCTTAAGCCAATGCACCCAACCTAGTCAGGTCAGGTCACATTGACTTAAGGGAGGAACACGGCAACCGACCTGGTAGCACAAGCTATCAGGTCCAACTCACACCCACCCACATCCACTCATGTATTTATCCAACCTATTTTTAAAGCTACACAACGTTCTGGCCTCTATAACTGTACTTGGGAGTTTGTTCCACTCATCCACAACTCTATTACCAAACCAGTACTTTCCTATATCCTTCCTGAATCTGAATTTTTCCAACTTAAAACCATTGCTGCGAGTCCTGTCTAGGCTAGATATTTTCAGCACACTATTTACATCCCCTTTATTTATTCCTGTCTTCCATTTATACACCTCAATCATATCCCCCCTAATTCTACGTCTTTCTAGAGAGTGCAGATTCAGGGCCCTTAGTCTATCCTCATAGGGAAGGTTTCTGATACATGGGATCAACTTTGTCATCCTCCTTTGTACATTTTCCAGAGAATTTATATCCATTCTGTAATAAGGTGACCAAAACTGTGCAGCATAATCTAAATGAGGCCTAACCAAGGATGTATAGAGTTGAAGAACAACCTGAGGACTCCTATTATTTATGCTTCTTGATATGAAGCCAAGGATTCTATTAGCTTTATTGCGAACACTTATGCACTGTTGTCTTGGTTTCAGATCACTGCTAACCAGAACTCCTAAATCTTTTTCGCAATCCGTAATATTAAGATCTACATTATTTAGTTTATATGTGGCATGGTTATTGTCCTGTCCAACATTTAGAACTTTGCATTTGTCTATATTAAACTGCATCTGCCACTTCTCCGACCACTGCATCAGTCTATTCAAATCTTCCTGGAGTGCTCGAATGTCCTCGTCAGAATGAATTCGACGGCCTATTTTGGTGTCATCGGCAAACTTGCCGATGTCGCTCTTTATGCCCTCATCTATGTCGTTTATGTAGATTGTGAACAGCAGGGGGCCCAACACTGACCCCTGTGGAACACCGCTCGTGACACTTCCCCACTCTGATTTCTCCCCATTTATGCAAACTCTCTGCTGCCTATTTGTCAACCATGCCTCTATCCAGGAAAAAATTTCTCCTCCTATTCCATGTGCTTTAATTTTCCTCAATAGTCTCTGATGTGGGACCCTGTCCACACAGTTTGGATGAAATATTTCAAAAGTACAGGTATTCCTGATGCATATTCTTTAGTAATTTAAAAGTATGGCCTCTTCTATATTGTTGCCACAATTCTTATTATACAACGCTTCCTTTATGAACGGAAAAGAAACTGTTTTGTTACTAGGTCATTTCTTACGTTTGCATGTTCGTGTAAAGAAAGATGCAAGTGACAGGCAAAACAATTCACTTGTTAGTGATTTTTTTTTAGAATAAATTATCTTGGTTAACGCAATCTGTTTAGCTTCTTTTGAGTTAGCTGTATAATATACTTAACTATTAAAGGGGTATGTTTTACGTTCTGAAAAGGAGTGTCAGTACAGTTACTCTCAATATTCATAGTCCCTTGCCATTCAACGTGCTACCAGCAGATACCGAAATATTGTTAGAACAAAAGGGCTCCCTTTCAAATGCCTGATTAGCCATGTTATAGTTATAGGTATGTGAATCGCTGGTAGGAAATAGCCTAGTTGACCAGTCAACAAGGAAGCCTAGTCTCCGGCCGTACTGTGAAGGCAAAGGAACCCTATCTGATCATATTTTTTTTAAAGGGGTGGACCGGTAAGCCAGCGGAAAGCATCGGTCAGATGACCAAAAGCTCCAACGGCGGGTCATCATATGACTAAAATCGGCGTTAGGAAGCACTTATTCTGTTTGCCTGACAAACCTTTCCTAGCCTAATCTACCCTCAAAAATCTAAAGCAGGTACGTCATAGGTGAACGCTAAACACCCTTAATGAAAAATTAAATATATAAGAGAAATTATTAAGTATTGAGCAGGTTTTGTGATGCATATATTAACCAACTTCACCCACAAGTAGCGCTGACTTTTTTTTTTTCAATTTTTTTTCCCCGAGTAGGTTGGTTCACTCAGTGTGCTACTGGCCTTGACACTATATATCGCGTGACCCAGAAAATTAGGTGTAGTTGGTGCCACTCCATTCTAGGTACAAGGACGTTAATTAAGGCGTGTTGGCGCTTGGGGCATGTCGGAGTCCCAGGTAATGAATGGGTACATGCCTACGTCAATTTCTTGCAGATTGTCTTAAGAAAATTGTTCGATTTAACGTTATTTAGGTTTGGCTAGGTTAGACTCGTCTTCTAACAAAACAAAAAATTATAAAACCACAATAGTATAGAGGCGAAAAGAATTTTTGAAGTGGAAACATGTTCACCTCTCTTTAAAACCCTAACATACACACACAAAAAAATTAGTGTCATGTCGGAGCCATACATCTGACCGATTTTGCTGGAGGAAAATGAAATGTTTACCATACCCCAGACTTTCTTTTCCGGCGTAGCCTGACCATGCTTTTGTGCTATTTCTAAGAACTCGGCAACGGATTTTTTTGCGGTTAAATATCGGAGTTATTCACTCCGTCAAAATTTGTTTAGAACCTATGATTTGGAATGAATTAGGGAGATATAGACGTCAACATATTGATGTATTTTTTTGCATCTTGATTGATGCCTGTAATTTAACAATAAGTTTGTCAGTAGTAGCAAAATTGGTATTGTCAAATTAAGTTAGCAGGAAATTGGTATACCTGGAGTGGGTTTCGGGGATCAACGCCCCCCGCGGCCTGGTCTGTGACCAGGCTTCGTGGCGCACTATAGGTAACTTAGCAACAAATTAATAATGCTAGCAAGTTTATAATATAGAATTCCTCTATAACCAAAGGGTTCTAGTAGTCTGTAAATCACAAATATCAGTTTTTGGCCTCACTTTCTGGGCCACGTGCAGGGTTATGTGATGTAGAAGCGCCAGTCCCGATAGGCCCTGCAGACTAACAAGTAGTACAGGGTTCAACAGGACGTGGGTATCTGACATTAATATTTCTACAGAAATACACCACAAGACATTCTCCCTCCAGGGACTCCTGTTCCTCTCTGTGCAGCTTCAGGCAAGGCACTGATATCTTTATTTCATGCCCTAGGCTCCAGTCGTTCCGGAATTCTGGTGTAAATTATCTTCTACCAGAAAGGCTTGTTCCTGTGTGCAGAGTTCATGTTGTCATGTAGCATTAGTATTTGTTGGTAGTTAAATTTTATCATTTGGCTTATTTTTACAAGATTTGTATTACCAGTACTTCATGAGAAAAAAACGGATTGCAAGAACTAGGTAATTTTTTTTTTTTACTCCGTGTCTGTTGATAGCTTCGTTTTTCTCTTATTCTTACCCGTTTTAAATTCCGTGATTAAAATTTAGCTTGAGTACTGTAATTCTTAGCAAGTGAAATCTAAAGCTAACTTTTTTGGGTTATCCTAGGTAATTTACACTATGATAATTGTACTTATGTGTACCTGTGTCTAAATAAATTTGCTACAGCCGACATGGTTCTGCCTCGCCCCGTAGGATAACTAATCCATTATTTACCTGTTTTATGGTTGCTATCACCTGACATACTGCTTCCCCGTGACTTTTAATTACCTGCTTATCTATGGTGGTTTGGCCTAGAATTGCTTGCTAGCTCCCATTCTTCCCACGAGTGCCTCTTTATGTCCTAACCCCATTTTGTTCCTTCCCCCATGACTGTTCCCCCTATGATTGTTTCCCTACTAGGAAGTAATTTGTAATCTAAAATTGCACCAGTTAAAAATTTCTCCCTGGTGCCCCCTCCCCTTCATGTTCATTTATTGGTGCTAATTAGTGTCGTCGTCGTTTGTAGGCGCCGCCCGACTCGTCTCTCTCCTCGGTGGCCGGGTTCAACACCAATAATACCCTGGTGAGTACTTTTGTATATATCCCCAGCCTGCATGTAGTCCTATATAGAGCCCCAGCTTGCATGTAGTCCTATATTGAGCTCAAGCCTGCCTGCAGTCCTTGTAGTCCTGCTGTATCTACCCCGGCCTGCATGTAGTCCTGTGTCGAGCCCCAGCCTGCCTATAGTACTGTATCAACCCCCTCAGCCTGCCTTCAGTCCTTGTAGTCTTGCTGTATCTAGCCCTAGCATGCTTGTACCGTGTCCAGCCCCCTTTCCTGCCTGTACTCCATAGTACTGTATCCAGCCTCCCCAGCCCGGCTGTAATTCCCTTGTGTTCCCTCAACCTGTTCATAGTCATTGTAGCCTTTTTATCTACCCTCTCCTGCCCGTAGCCTCTGTATACTCTTGTATTTATTCATAGATCCACTGTAGTCCTTGTGTATCTTTCTTCATCTTATCTGTATGACCAATTCATAAAAGAACAGCGTGGGTATCTGCACCATGAAGGTTTGTAAAACCCAGGAAGCCTAACCAACCCAAGTAGTATGGTTTATTTCGTGTAGAAGTTTTTTTCTTCAGAATGTGACCCACAGCAGTCGACTTGCACTCAGGTACCTATTTCCTGCTAGGTAAATGTGGGTAATAGATGCAAGGAGTCGTAACCCGGGAATCGCACGCGGGTCCTTTCGGTATTAAGACAACCCACACCTAACACACATCTTTATCCGGGTCATCTCTTGCCATCTTGTGTATGTGGCCTTTACCTAACTTTCTGTTGTTGTGCAAATAGTTTCGCCTAGCCTCATCGACAGCAGCTGTAGACCTTTGCCTGTACATGGATTTTATTAAATTTTTGACTGTATTTACTTTACACTGACTTTTATTTATACATCAGCTGATGCCTGCACTGTAGCATTTTTAGTTCTGGGTGTCCATGATCATTTCCTGTCCTCATCAGTTGTAGACTACTGTAGTTAGTTTAATATCTTTATGTACCCTATACCATTCCTGTGGGCAGTAGTCAAAAAGATTAAGGTACATAATGGGTCTAGGGACTGGGCCCCAAAGTTTTGATAGCTGAACAAGTTACATGAATTCATGATTGTCTACACTTGGAAAATCCTAGAGGGACTAGTACCAAACTTGCACACGAAAATCACTCCCTACGAAAGCAAAAGACTCTGCAGACGATGCAACATCCCCTCAATGAAAAGCAGGGGTGTCACTAGCACGTTAAGAGACAATACAATAAGTGTAAGGGGCCCAAGACTGTTCAACTGCCTCCCAGCATATATAAGGGGGGTTACCAATAGACCCCTGACTGTCTTCAAGCAGGCACTGGACGAGCACCTAAAGTCGGTACCTGACCAGCCGGGCTGTGGTTCGTACGTTGGATTGCGTGCAGCCAGCAGTAACAGCCTGGTTGATCAGGCCCTGATCCACCATGAGGCCTGGTCACAGACCGGGCCGCGGGGGCGTTGAATCCCGGAACTCTCTCCAGGTAAACAGTGGTAATGAACTATTCATATGTCTACACCCGATCACAATTGTAACGAGTTATTAATGCAAATATTAGCTTTATTTACAGTGAGCAAAGTCAGGGTATTTTTCCAGAATGGTTTATAATATACCACTGTGGATAAAATACTTTGACATATCCATAATGACGCAGGGTGTGACAATAGTCTGGCGAAGTTTACATTTCGTTTGGCCTACATCTGGTAGTGGAGATTTAAACCCCTCTTATGTTTAATTCCTCTGTAGGAAGCTACTGCTGAGATAGTATTTTATGATCTTGTGTAGTTTGACATTCGTCTCGCTCCGTCCGCATGGCTATTGTATCAAGGCATCAGTGAGCAAAATTACGGGATATTAAAAAAAATCGAAACCTATGATAGTAAGAATGCTGCTTAGTGTAATTTACTGCCATTTCTTCCTCTTTCTTAGGATGCGACCCACAACACTCGACTAACACACAGGTACCTATTTAGTGCTAAGTGAGGAAGGAAGGGGATGGTGGGGTGGGGGAGGGTGTAAAGATTGACTTGGCTATACATCTTGCCCAGCCGGAAATCAAACTCGTGTCTTTTCAGTTGCGAGCCTAGGGCCTCTCCACTGAGCTCGCCTTGTTAAATGGTTGTTTAATTGCAAATGTATGTTCATTCGTATTCTGCATCAAAATATCTCGCCACCCGTGGCTGTTGGCAACGCTCTCACCTCACACTTGAGTGTCCGTAGTACTATCCCTGACACGGGTGGAAACTTTGGGTATAGTTTTCTTAGACCTGCAGCCACTGTTCACCTACCAGTAAATAGGTACCGAGTGTTTGTCGACTGGTGTGGGTCGCATCTTGGGGAACAAGATTGAAGGACCTCAATGAAAATAAGACAGTCCCCGATGATGCATCGACTTTCATGGGTCATCCTAGTATTAATAATAATATTAATAATAATCTAAAGGGTACATGATACAACCAGGTTAAAAATCCGACCAATTTTATATTTATCCTGTGACTATTTCACAATCTCTAGCCCCCACGTCCAGGTTTATAACACTTGCATTAGTCAGGGCTAAAATGGGGCAAACAGTAAGGGCTGGTAAATGGAAAAAAAAGACTAAATGCAGGGAAAAAAAATAGAGATTTCATCCATAGGGGAATGGAGGCTTTAATTGTATAGTTGAAGCCCACTTCGTGGGTGAAACGTGCTAATTTACCCCTTAAGAAGGTTCCTTGATCTAAGGAGTTGGAAATGTGCTCTTAATCTAAGGAGTTAGAAATGTGCTCCCCTTCCTTGGATCGAACATCAGTCAAAGGCCCTAAAATCTGGAATACCCTACGCGAGAACTCTAGAACTGCAGACACATTCATCACCTTCAAAACTACCATTAGAAAACATCTTATCTCCCTGATACACCCCGTCAACTAACTACACGAATACCACCTGGTGGTTCACACTTACACTCGCTCACTCATTTGACCATAAACAGAAATATTAATCTCAGTCTTAAAATAATGAATCCTGTGATACTCCAATACTGAAACTATATACTGTGCCAAAAAAAAGCATTCACATTGCTAAACTCACAAACTAGTATTTAGTCACTTAGCCATAATAACAACTTACCTCATAATTTGTAATATTTTACAATTAAGAATAAAACTAAAACTAAGTATGCCCGAAATGCCTAGCCATGCTAAGCGTTCTAGTGGTACACTCTGTAATCACAATTTTACTACATGTAAACCAAACAATAACCAAATTTCTATAAACTCAGCATTGTAATCCTTATAGAAAATAAACTTTGAATTTGAAGGTGGTATGACCCCCTGCGGGTTTAGTGCCTCCCTCATGAATGGAATCTTAATTCCTGCGTTTAGTGTCTTGCCATTTGTCGGCATTATACGCCTTCTGCATACCATAAGGTGGGTGTTATAATAGTGATTTTATAGCATGGCTATAATATTAGTTATAGAAATGCTGGTAGTGGGGTTGTTATTGCAACTAGCTGTGCTTGATAGAAGAATAAAAAGGGCACAATTCCGCGACTGGAACATTAATTACACTTTGTAAATGGTCCAAGTCGGACCGAAACGTCGTCGTAAGCTCCTCTCTCCTATGTGCGGGTTATTTGTCTACTGTGCTTTAGGGTTGTTACTGCAACAGTAGTTGTGGTTAACAGGGTTGTCAGTGCAACAGTAGTAGTGGTTGACAGGGTTGTTACCGCAACAGTTATGGTTGAGTGCTGCCGCAGAAAGTGTGGTTGATAGTTTAATATCTTTTGTGAAAATTATGTGAGCAAATCACCTACAGGAGGCTTACAGGGCATCACCTGAATTATTACCTGCAGGCTGCAAGTAATTTGGGTGAGGTAAGTGGGCCTTAGTCACAGTAGGTCGCTGAACTGTAACTCCTTCAAATCCCACTTGACATTAAATTAATAATATTAAAACCAGCTACTCTAGTAATTAAAGTTGTGTGGACTCTATAGGATTAGGCTTGCTGGCTACACAAATTATAATTGGTATTAACATTTACCAATTAATTATTGGAATAGTGCTGATGGAAAACACCCTAACACTTCCCTACCAGATAGGATTTACGTTGGCCAACGCAAAAACTACTGTACATTATGGGTAAGCGTCACTTAGCTAAGGTGTGTTATTGAGAAGGATTCATTGAAGCCCTCTATTTTTCTGCCCTGGTTGCCGACTTGTTAGGGTTTTCCACACTGTTTATCCCAATTCTTAAGCAGGCACGTATCAACTATTTCTAAATTACGAATTGAGGCAGCTGTACCCCAATTAACCTTCGAGAACACCCGATTACATTGCACAATTAAAGGATCAATGTTCACACATTCAATTCAATATGGCGTCACTCTCCGGCTCTTCCACACCCCCTTCACTTACTATTTTGACTCATCAAAAATTTTTATCACATTTTAATATGCAATTTATTATATGTCACGTAGCTCGATCGCTAGCGCACTCAGCTCACACACTGAGGTCCGGGGTTCGAATCTCCACCGGTACGGCTGAAAAACATTAGGGACGTGTTTCCATAAGACACCTTTTGTCCATGTTCACCCATCAGCTCAAAATGGGTACCTGGGTGTTAGTCGACTGGTGTGGGTCGCATCCTGGGTCAAAACTGATCTAATTTGCCCGAAATGCTCAGCAAAACGAGCAGCTTTCTATATAGTAGTATGTCTTTGATGTCAGCTTGGCCTGTATACCATGTACTTGTAGTAAATAAAGATATTATTATTATTATTAATTGTTCATTTATATGTTCTACATTTAGGAAATTGTGTAAAATTCCACATCTTTATTGTGCATTCCATACATCCTGGGGGTACACAAATCACCCGCACATAAAAGAGAGAAGCTTACGACGACGTTTCGGTCCGACTTGGACCATTTACAAAGTCACACTAACCAGAATTGGTCCAAGTCGGACCGAAACGTCGTCGTAAGCTTCTCTTTTATGTGCGGGTTATTTGTGTATCGTTCCAGTCACGGTATTGTGCCTTTTTTGTTATCCTGGGGGTGCTCGGTTGAGAGAGAGAGGTGTTGATGCAGGTCCTGTTGTTATGGATTTGGAAGAGTGCTGTGTTGGTACTAATAATAATCTTTATTTGTACTATACAATGTATACATGCCTAGCAGACACAAGTGACATTATATAGAAAGCCCTTTGTTTTGCAGAGCATTTCGGGAAAATTAGGTTAATTTTGTCCCAGGATGCGACCCACACCAGTCGGTTAACACCCAGGTACCCATTTTACTGATGCATGAACATTGGACAGTAGGTATTTTAAGGAAATATGTCCTAATATTTGCAGCCATGCCGGGGATCGACCCCCAACCTCAGTGTATGAGCTGAGTGCGCTAGCCATCGAGCTATGGGACACCTAGCATAGGTGCAAGAATTTCACCTTCCTGACTTAGTCATTGTCTACTTCATGTTTCTGTGCAAGAATTTTTCTACGTCTTCGTATTTTTGGCATTATTAAATTTTGGTAAAATAAGATTTTGTTCGGAGTTTTAACCCTGGAGGGTTAGCCACCCAGGATAACCCAAGAAAGCCAGTGCGTCATCGAGGGACTGTCTTATTACCATTGGGGTCCTCAATCTTATCTCCAAGGATGCAATCCATGGCAGTCGACCAACATCCAGGTACCTACTTACTAGGTGAACAGAACTACAGGTGTAAGGAAAAGCTTCGAATGTTTCCACCTATGCCGGGAATCGAACCCGAACCCTCAGTGTGTGAAGCAAGTTTTGCTAGCCAGGTCACAGGGCCTGACGTTCTCATTCCTGTGCTGTTTTTAATATATTTGTATCAGAATGAATTTTGGTCAATAATACAAGAAGCTTGTTTGAGAGACTTTACACAATATACACAGTTGTAACCTTAACCTTGCAGTAATAACCTTGGCTTTGCAGTAATAACCTTGGCTTTGTAATGATAACCTTGGCTTAGCAATGATAGCCTTGACTTAGCAGTATAACCTTGGCCTTGCAATGATAAGCTTGGCCCTGGCAAATGTAAGAATATTAAAAAAAAATTGTATATAAGAATTATAAAACTTTTCTTATGACTTGTATTTTAAAACTAAAGAATTACTAGGCTTTTTAATGATAGCTTTTAATAAATTAAATCCTTAGTTGGTAGCACTTATCAAAAATGTAAATTACCGTTTATATTTATTTTTCCAGTACAACATCGATAGTGGCCCAATTGATATTCTTAAGCTTGTACAGATTTAGTGTAAGTATCATCGTTAGTTTTATACTAGTCATTATATATCAAACTTTTGTTTGGTTTCAGCTCTTTGACAAGATAAAGGAATCACAACCAGAAGTCATACAGAAGGTATTCGCAGTGAAAGGGGACATTACCATGGAGGGACTAGGCCTCAGTGATGAAGATGAGGCTAGGTTAGCCAATGAAGTACATATTGTGTTCCATGCGGCAGCCACTATCAATTTCACAGTAAGTTCTTACTTTGCACTATCTTCCGATGTTGGCATTGTTTTCCAACACTGCCAACATCGAGCAACTGTTCGTGTACACGTGGAGGGGTAATGTGCATCTCTGTATAAATACACTCGGATTACTTTAATCCCAATATGCACATATTTAGGATTAAAGTATTTTAGATGTTTTATCTATCTAGTGTACAAGTACACAAATAACCCGCACATAAAAGCTTCTCTTTTATGTGCGGGTTATTTGTGTATCGTTCCAGTCACAGTATTGTGCCTTTTTTGTTATTTAGTGTACAAGTGTTGGAAAATTACTGACACAAAGTAAATAAACAAGCAAGCGATTAGCATGACATTACAACTAAGTTTCGCTCCCTTGAAGCGAAACTTAGTTATAATAAATGTCGTAGTTGCCCTTGTTATTCACCTAACATTAACACAGCTATTTAAACTGATGAAGTATTGCCCAGAGGATGGGTTTATGGGTGCAAAATAAAGATGTCAAACTAACCAACTCCAATTGTTATTGTCAAGAGTGCAGACTCATTCTTTCTCACTCTGTGAATTTTCCTCTTCACACGTTTCTCAGGTTGCCTTCATGGACAATGAGTGCAGTAATTGCACACTTAGTTTTAGAACATGATAGACCTTCAAAAATCAAATAGTTACCAATATTAAGTTTAACATGAAAACACAATACGTACATATTTTAAGATATTTAGTGCAACAGTATCGTAAAAATTTTATTACCAATGCATACTTGCATTTCAGATTTTGCTTTCTGTAATTTCATTGACATAATTTGAGTGAGTGCTTGCTAAAGGAATTACCACATTAATTTTAGACATTTTATGAAATTTATCCTTAAAATTTGTTGCGCCAAAATTAGGAACATTCATTAATGTAATTGTAAACTTTATGGCTAAGATTTGCTTATTAATATACCAAGAATTAAATGTATGGTAACCCTCCAGTATAGTATGCAATTTATAGTAACTCGGCTTATTTTTTCATGGTCGAGAGATAATTGATTATTAGAATAAAAAAGAAGCACTAAACCCACTAGGGTCTTACAGCATTGTAAATCAGTTGATTGTAAGATTATTTTAAGACTGCCTGAAATGCTCTGCACATCTAAGGTCTTTCTGTAAAGTATGCAAATTGTCACCATTTTCTGTAAGACTTGTAAATTATACTTTGTAGAAATAACAACAGTTTATTCATTGTAAATTCATCCATGCATCTACGAATATCAAACTGTTTAACACCATCTTCCTCACATCCTCGTACCACTGAGACGCCAGACTCTACTGTAGTTTCTGCTTAATACTGAGAACTGCATTATTTCTCTTGACACCGCTACTTTCTTTAGAGGTTATTGTTAATTTCACTTCATAGAAAGTCTCCCTTGGAATAGCGCTTCTTTTTAATAATAATAATAATAATAGAAAGTCTCCCAAAACATTATAAAACCAAGGGAAATATTGGAGACTGTATGCAAAAGTGAATACCAATAATAAAAGTGCGTGGTGGCTAAAGCTCTCGCTTCACACAGGGAGGGTCCGCGTTCGATTCCTGGCGAGGGTAGAAACTTTGGGTATGTTTCCTTACACCGGTTGTCTGTTCCCCATCAGTAAAATGGGAACCTGGGAGTTAGTCGACTGGTGTGGGTCGCATCCTGGGACAAAACAGACCTAATTGCCCAAAATGCTCTGCATAACAAGCGGCTTTCTATATAACTACTGTATGTTATTGATGTCAGCTAGGTAACATTGAAAATGGATAGGTCCTAGATGTGGATGCTCTGGCCCATACAGATGTCAGAATCATCAGACTTGGTTTGATGATTTAGAAGAGAACTGGACACTATCACTATGGACAAAATTAGGAATCTTTTTTTTTTTTTTTTTTTTTTTTTTTTTTTTTTTTTTTTTTTTTTCATTTTGTGTAACTATTCCAACCTTTGTCCAGCTATTTTTTCCCAATGATTTTCGATATCTGTTAAATGAGGGTTTGTTAATTAGAAGTTTACTGTACATTGTATCATACAATACTTCTAAAGTAACTGAAATTTGTAGATTACAGTATACTACCTTGTGGTGCTTGCATTGGTATGCAGATTGTTGATATTTTATTTTTTTTTTTTGGGGGGGGGGATGAAAGGTGTTTCAGACGAGTCAAATTTTATACTTGTAGTGAATATAATGGGTAGTACAGAAAATATTAATACACTTACATTCGATGACTAATAGAAATTAGAATCAGGCTTTATACTCTAATTTTAGAATGAGCAAAATGCATTCAGTTTACCAGGAACCATTAAATTAAAGGTCAGTGTACTTCGTAACATCAGCATGGGGGAGTTGGTGAATGTATTGCACTTGGTACAGTTCCCCATGTTGTGTGGCAACCCTGATTTGTATGACAAGTATAATATGTTTATATGTTAATAAACCAAGGTCAGTACCTTGCTTTATGAACATTACAAATCCTCATAATTATTGTCTACTATATATTATACAAGTGACTTAAATTCTCCACCAGGAACCAATGCGTGTTGCAGTCAACATGAATATGCTGGGGACCAAACGTGTTGTGAGCCTGGCACAAAAGATGACCAACCTTCAGGTAAGACCTATATACAGTTTCAATCTTCTGTGTACACTGCCATACTTTTCATAGAAATGGGGGTGAATCAATCTCACATTTGTGCTCTTTAAGTCTATCGAGCAGCCAGTTTCACCCAAGTATTGGAGATAACAGGAAGACCAAGAAATTGAGTAGACACTGGAAGCATCAGTGATAGAACTATGGACAAGATTAGTGTGAAGGGTATTAGTATAAAGAAGTTTGATAGAGGATGGAGGGTGTTAAGGTTTTAAAGACTGGAAATGTAGGAGAGGCCCTGTCTTTGATAATTTTTTTTTTTCTCTCTAAGAATCGTCACCTTCATCACTATCGCCTAACCTTTGTTTGGAATATTTTTCAACAGTCCTACTGTTGGGGTATGTCCTCTTTGGCTTTACTATGTAGCTGTTTTTCCTGTATGGCCACATGACTAGTCTGTCTTTTCTAGATGCCCCAATGGAAATAAGTAAGGACCCCAATGGAAATAAGTCACTCTGTCTGACTTTTTTGGGTTATCCTAGGTTCTCTACACATATGCTGCTATGTATGATAATTCTAT
The DNA here is from genome assembly GCF_038502225.1 of Cherax quadricarinatus. Classification (NCBI taxonomy): domain Eukaryota; kingdom Metazoa; phylum Arthropoda; class Malacostraca; order Decapoda; family Parastacidae; genus Cherax; species Cherax quadricarinatus. Next base: position 10,652,892 of record NC_091355.1, on the reverse strand, counting down.
GTAACTGTATTTGTGTATACCTGAATAAACTTACTTACTTGCTTGCTTCTTCTACAAAGTTCAAAGCTGAATGGAACTTGAACTGCTTCCTTTTCTTGATGTTCTTGCTCTGTGACTGGCTTTTATTTTTCAGTCTAATGCAATCCTGTGAACATTGGAATGCATATTGCTACTTTTCATACCTTCTTTCAATCAAGAAGTGTTTTTGTTTCTTTTTCTGTGTGCCCTCCACATCTGTGACCTTCAATTTCTCAACTCTGAATATTTACTCTTTGACTTGGCTATTCTTTTACAAATTCTCTCTATAGCTGTGCTAAATGGACTTTATTCTCTCAGACACACTTCTGTGAAATCTCCTAGTCTTTTCCTTCCCTGTATTTCCAATCTTCAGAATCTTAGTAGCACCCTCTTGCTATCAAACTTAGTCATACTAATACCCTTTATACTGATCTTGTTCATACTTCTCCACCTATTACTGATGCTTCTGGTGTGTATTAAATTTTCTGCTCTTCCTTTCTTTTTCCAATACTTTGATGAAACTAGCCACTCCCTTTCTGACAGATGTAAAGAATGCAAAAGATGTGTTCACACTGGTGACACTAACAATGCTCTTCTCTGTCATCTCAGTGATTACAGCATCCTGTGCTAAAACTAAGTACCCATCTTCTAGTCTTCAAAAACCCCATGTTGAAGCTGCTCTTATACACATCTTGACATGAGTTTTTCTGACTCCTCTCCTGCCATTTCGTTAGTCTTTTGCATTTTCTTTTTCTTTGCCTTTTTTTATCTTCTGCTTTGGTGGGTTCTATGCCTGGGTTTTTCCTGTTTGGGGGAGAAGAGAATGGGGGTGTCCCATCTAGTTTTTGCAAGCCTGTGGGCCAGTACTCTCCTTTGGTACTCCTTTGTTCTGTGTTTTTTTTTTTTTTTTTTTTTTTTTTTTTTTTTTTTTTTTTTTTTTTTTTTACACTATCATTTCTTCCACTATTGATAATTCTTTCCCTACTATCTCTATCATTACTTCTACCACTTGTTTTTACCATTACCACCACCTGTGATTTAGCAGTGGTCCAAGATGGACCGAAACATCACCCTATGTTCTTCTCCTAAGTATAGGTTTTGGGTGAATTGTTCCCATCACAGTAGGGTGACTTTATTCTCTACTGTAATTAAAATAAAATGTACATGCTTGTGGAATGATGGGCTCAATTTTAAAATGTATATATATAGAAATGAATGGTGCTGGAACTCACTACCGTTAGCAGGGGTTTGGAATGGATTAATCATATTTACATATAATCCACGATTTTGGGAATTATGGTTGTGACCAATTAGTACCTTAAATCAGCATATTTTTTTGACACTAGAGTATTTTAGGTATGCTGGTCAACTTGTTGCTGCTCTGATAAGACACTGATCAGATGATCTGGTGCTTCCCATACCCGACATGTGTCCCCTGTATGTACTTTTTTTTATGTTCTAGTTCTGCACAAGGATCTTCTATGCTGATTACAGAAATGAGTACAATTGGTACTACAAGAATTATTAAAGACCCAGATATTTTAGGCCAATATTAAACTTACACAGAATTAACCAGTGCGCCATATTAATTGTATGGTAAATAATATGTACATTGTTGTCGAATGCTGCAATTCAGTCATTTCATTTGTAATGCCCTTCACATTGTTGATATACAATACTGACAGGTTGATGAATACAACACACTTGCAACACTTTGTTATCCATTCCCAAAATGCTTTGCTTGCACAAGAAGTTGCTTATTTGATTGCTGGTGAATACAGCACTGGAAGCAGTAATTGTAGCTTTGACATGATCAATTGGTGAAAATCAATTTGTTGCGCAGTATCTAAAGGTAATTAGTTTAATGAAAAGGATTTTTAATGACCGTTGTTAGGTAACCATATTTCATTTTCTTTTTACAGTCTCTGGTACATGTTTCAACTGCATACAGCAACTGTCACTTACCTGAAGTATACGAGGAGCTGTATCCTGCTCCCATAGATCCTGCCCGTCTTATTCAGCTGACAGAGTGGCTCGATGACAAGTTGTTAGAATCTCTGACTCCTCACTTACTTGCTCCACGTCCGAACACCTACACCTATACCAAAGCCTTGGCTGAGCATCTCCTGGTTAATGATGGTGGAAGACTACCCATTTCCATTATTAGGCCATCTATTGGTAAGTTAAAATAATGAGTTATAATAATGAGGTTTTCTAATATAATTCATCTCATTTCAGAAATTTGCTTGTGCTCTGATTAACCTCCAGAAGTCAATGTTTTCTTGTAGCCGCCTCCTACTCTTGTAAATTTTTTTTTTTTTTTTCCCTCCAACAAATCGGCCATCTCCCACCGAGGCAGGGTGACCCAAAAAGAAAGAAAATCCCCAAAAAGAAAATACTTTCATCATTCAACACTTTCACCTTGCTCATACATAATCACTGTTTTTGCAGAGGTGCCCAGAAACAACAGTTTAGAAGCATATATGAAGATATATAACATATCCCTCCAAATTGCCAATATCCCAAGCCCCTCCTTTAAAGTGCAGGCATTGTACTTACCATTTCCAGTACTCAAGTCCGGCTATATAAAAATAACCGGTTTTCCTGAACCTCTTCACTAAATATTACCCTGCTCACACTCCAACAGCTCATCAGGTCCCAAAAACCATTTATCTCCATTCACTCCTATCTAACATGCTGGCTGTCTCACACCGAGGTAGGGTGACCCCCAAGAAAAAAAGAAGAAACACTTTTACAATCATTCACTCTATCACTATCTTGCCAGAGGCATGCGTGTACTACAGGTTAGATGCCCCTCCAAACTACAAATATCCCCACCTTTCCTTTAAAGTGAAGGCATTGTACTTCTCATTTCCAGAACTTGTCAGACTAAGCAGTAAATAATAAGAATCTATTCTATGGGTGATTAGCTGTTATAGATGTTGATGCACATATATTATAGTTGAGGTAAGGATAGATTAGATAGTAGTACAGAGTGGGTAGTAATGCTTGAGGCATATACAAAATTCAACATGCATCCAGCAAATTTTCTTAAGAAATTTGCTGGATGTGTGTGGAATTTTGATTTGCTAAGATGATTTTTGTTTTTCATTGCATGTATTAATCTTTAAGTTCAGTTGAATATCTTTAGCTTTGTTTCCAAACATTATAGAAAGTTTTGTCATAATTGAGAGGTCCATCTGTTGTCATTCAGGTAAGCATCTTAAGCTCGTTGTTGACTGTTGACAAATGGATCTGCATTTGAGATGACAAAAGTTGTTAGCAGTTGGAATTGGTTAGTCCCTGGGAGGCATTAAGGTCATTGATGTAGATAAGGAATAGTAAAGGGACCAGGACACCAACCTGAGGTACCCCAAAGTTGATAGGTAGAGTTAATGTAGTCATTTTATTGTTATACAGTAATTTGAAATTGGACATTGCGTAAGTTTCTGGTGGTTTCTGTAGGAGTTAGACCAGTTTTCTCAAACTTATAAAAATGTTTTATCTGCTGGTAGAAGTCTGAAACACGAGTTTGAAGCCGGGGAGCCTTTAAATTGTGGCTTCTTATATCATATTGGAAATTAAATTGGTTGATGTTTCGTTATGTCAAGAACTAATAATGGTCTGCGGTAAACTAAAGCATCATCCAGTTTATATTTCTAGCTTTTGAGCTTGTAGACTAATTTTCTAATTAAATTTTTTTGATGTATATTATTTTTATAATCCAATAATTTTACCAATGCTTCAAGTATTTTAATGTTCATTAGTTTCCTGGATATTTTGTGATATGAGCTTGGTAACTTTTTTTTTTTTTAACATGCCTGCTGTCTCCCACTGAAGCAGGGTGTTTGGTCATTTTCTTTATAATTATACTTTCATATTTCACTGTAATACTTTGTACTGTCACTTCACCAAAAACTTAGGAGAGGAACACTAGTGTTTCTTTGTCAATGTTGCATTTATGGCTTGGTGTGTGACGACTTGTGTTTTTCTTGAAAGACCATATGCCCAGAATAAAATCTCAAATTGTTATTAATGATAATTATTTGATAAGTTTGCAGTATATTAATTATATGTAAATGCATAATCTGACTAACTTTTACTTGTTCATACAGTGTGTGGTTCTTGGCGTGAACCTGTCCCAGGATGGGTGGACAACCTCTTTGCCTTTACTGGTTTGTTAGTAGGGATGGGCAAGGGAGTTCTACGCTCCCTTTATATCAAACCAGGAATAACCTTAGACTTTATACCAGTTGATGTACCCATCAACCTGATGATTGTATCGGCATGGAACACAGCTGCTGGAAAATACAAGTCAGTATATAAACTGGTTCAAGCACTTTTCTATTAATATTTCTCCATCTATTTACAGAAGGAAAACATGCTAGGTAGGTATTGTATCTTTACATTTACTTTGAATCTTTTACTACAGTAATTGAAAGCATTATACAGTTACATTTGTCAAAGTATAATCCCTTCTCGTTAGAAAAAATTTCACTACATATAATGATATAGATTGATTATTTTTTATTATATACAGGTTTAGCAGTTTTGGTATTAAACTTTACTTTTCATGGTATATTGAAAACTGGTGTATGGTGGATTTTCTTACGTAAGATTGATTTCCATGATTCAAATGTGTTTACTTAATTTTCATTGGGCAGGTAGGTCTTACACCAACAAAAGCTAGGCAAAACATACTTAAGAAGTTCTGGAATGACAAAATTTGAAACCAAAGTAACTCAAAATCAGATATAGTACTACAGTAGTTTTTAGTCCATAGGGCACTTCTGTTACCTTAGGCTAAAGAATGTTTATTAGAGATGTTTTTCAAAAATGGAACTACTATTCTGTAGAGGTGTATGGTAATTTAAAATTCAAGATAACCTATAAATATGAACATGCATAATTCTTCTTTGCTTCAATGCACTGGCCGTATCCCACCGAGGCAGGGTGGCCCAAAGGGAAAAACGAAAGTTTCTCCTTTTACATTTAGTAATACATGTATATACAGGAGAAGGGGTTACAAGCCCCTCTGCTTCTGGCATTTTAGTTGCCTCTTACGACACGAATGGCTTAGGGAGAAAGAATTCTATTCAACTTCCCCATGAAGATAAGTGGAAATAAAAAAGAACAAGAACAACTAGTAAGAAAAATAGACGAAAACCCAGAAGGGTGTGTATATATATTCTTGTACATGTATGTGTAGTGTGACCTAAATGTAAGTAGAAGTAGCAAGACTTACCTGAAATCTTGCATGCTTATGAGACAGAAAGACACCAGCAGTCCTACCATCATGTAAAACAATTAGGAGCTTCCGTTTCACACTCGCTTGGCAGGACGGTAGTACCTCCCGGGGTGGTTGCTGTCTACCAACCTACTGCCTAGGAACATGCATAATTAATAGTATGTAAAAAAATTATAAGCATACTTGCTCATATTTTTCATAGTAAACATAAGAATCTTTGCTTGTCATATCACTTCATGGAAGTAGCTTTTATATTATTGCTTATTCTGTATATTTTTTTTTTAACACACCGGCCATCTCCCACCAAGGTAGGGTGACCTGAAAATGACGTCCTTTCACCATTATTCACACTGTTTTGTCATAGGCATGCTGGTGCTACAGTTCAGATGCCCTTCCAAGCTGCAAAATATCCCCAACCCCGCCTTCAGAGTGCAGGCACTGTACTTCCACTTCCAGGACTCGAGCCCAGCTAACTGTTTCCCTTGAATCCCTTCACAAATGTTACCTTGCTCACACTCGACAGTTTGTCCCAAATACCATTTGCCTCCCTATCTTAACATGGTCACACATGCCTTCTAGATGTCCAAGCCCCTTGCACATGAAACCTCCTTTGCCCCCTTCCTGATTTCCCTCCAATACAGATTTATGTATATGTGTGTGAAGGTAGAAAGTTGAAAGTGAACATAGAAAAGAGTAAGGTGATGAGGCCATCAAATGATTTAGCTAAAGAAAAATTGGATATCAAATTGGGTAGGAGGAGTATGGAAGTGAATGTTTTCAGATATTTGGGAGTTGACGCGTCGGCAGATGGATTTATGAAGGATGAGGTTAATCATGGAATTGACGAGGAAAAAAGGCGAGTGGTGCGTTGAGGTATATGTGGAGACAAAAAAACATTATCTATGGAGGCAAAGAAGGGAGTGTATGAAAGTATAGTAGTACCAACACTCTTATATGGGTATGAAGCTTGGGTTGTAAATGCACCAGTGAGGAGGCAGTTGGAGGCAGTGGAGATGTCCTGTCTAAGGGCAATGTGTGGTGTAAATATTATTCCAAAAATTCAGAGTGTGGAAATTAGGAGAAGGTGTGGAGTTAATAAAAAGTATTAGTCAGGGCTGAAGAGGGGTTGTTGAGGTGCTTTGGTCATTTAGAGAGAATGGATCAAAGTAGAATGACATGGAGAGCATATAAATCTGGAGGGGAAGGAAGGCTGGGTAGGGGTCCTCGAAAAGGTTGGAAGGAAGCGGTAAGGGAGGTTTTGTGGGCGACGGTCTTGGACTTGCGGCAGGCGTGCGTGACCGTGTTCGATAGGAGTGAATAGAGATGAATGTTATTTGGGACCTGACGATCTGTTGGAGTGTGAGCAGGGTAATACTTAGTTGAAGGGATTCAGGGAAACCGGTTATTTTTACATAGCCGGACTTGAGTACTGGAAATGGGAAGTACAATGCCTGCATTTTAAAGGAGAGGTTTGGGATATTGGCAGTTTGGAGGGATATGTTGTGTATCTTTATACATATATACTTCTAAACTGTTGTAGTCTGAGCACCTCTGCAAAAACAGTGATTGTGTGAGTGAGGTTAAGGTGTTGAATGATGATGAAAGTATTTTGTTTTTTGGGGTTTTCTTTCGTTTTGGGTCGCCCTGCCTCGGTGGGAGACGGCCGACTCGTTAAAGAAAATATATATATACACCTACCATCCGACTTACGACCGAGTTCGGTTCCGAGAAACCTGTCGTAAGTCGAAATGGACGCAAGTCAAACTTTACTACTGAATATCAACATAACATTTTTGTAATGACTTTATTTTATTGTTTTATTTTGGTATTTCATGTTTTACTTTACTTTTTATGCTGTTAGTACTGTATTTTATACAGTAAGGTTTAGGATAAACACTGTGTACAACACAAACACTTGTTTATTTCCCAGAAATTTGGCATAAAAAACACGGTTGTAAGTCGAGTCGTCGTATGTCGAGCAGGTCATAAGTCGGATGGTAGGTGTATGTGTTGTTGTTGTTATTATTTTTTTTTTCCCCCCAACAAGTCGGTCGTCTCCCACCGAGGCAGGGTGACCCAAAAAAAGAAAGAAAATCCCCAAAAAGAAAATACTTTCATCATCATTCAACACTTTCACCACACTCGCACATTATCACTGCTTTTGCAGAGGTGCTCAGAATACAACAGCTTAGAAGCATATACGTATAAAGATACACAACATATCCCTCCAAACTGCCAATATCCCAAACCCCTCCTTTAAAGTGCAGGCATTGTACTTCCCATTTCCAGGACTCAAGTCCGACTATATGAAAATAACCGGTTTCCCTGAATCCCTTCACTAAATATTACCCTGCTCACACTCCAACAGATCGTCAGGTCCCAAGTATCATTCGTCTCCATTCACTCCTATCTAACACGCTTATGCACGCTTGCTGGAAGTCCAAGCCCCTCGCCCACAAAACCTCCTTTACCCCCTCTTTCCAACCCTTTCGAGGACGACCCCTACCCCTCTTTCCTTCCCCTATAGATTTATATGCTTTCCATGTCATTCTACTTTGATCCATTCTCTCTAAATGACCAAACCACCTCAACAACCCCTCTTCTGCCCTCTGACTAATGCTTTTATTAACTCCACACCTTCTCCTAATTTCCACACTCCGAATTTTCTGCATAATATTTACACCACACATTGCCCTTAGACAGGACATCTCCACTGCCTCCAACCGTCTCCTCGCTGCTGCATTTACCACCCAAGCTTCACATCCATATAAGAGTGTTGGTACTACTATACTTTCATACATTCCCTTCTTTGCCTCCATAGATAATGTTTTTTGACTCCATATATACCTCAACGTACCACTCACCTTTTTTCCCTCATCAATTCTGTGATTAACCTCATCCTTCATAAATCCATCTGCTGACACTTCAACTCCCAAGTATCTGAAAACATTTACTTCTTCCATACTCCTCCTCCCCAATTTGATATCCAATTTTTCTTTATCTAAATCATTTGATACCCTCATCACCTTACTCTTTTCTATGTTCACTTTCAACTTTCTACCTTTACACACATTCTCAAACTCATCCACTAACCTTTGCAGTTTTTCTTTAGAATCTCCCATAAGCACAGTATCATCAGCAAAAAGTAACTGTGTCAATTCCCATTCTGAATTTGATTCCCCGTAATTTAATCCCACCCCTCTTCCGAACACCCTAGCATTTACTTCTTTTACAACCCCATCTATAAATATATTAAACAACCATGGTGACATTACACATCCCTGTCTAAGACCTACTTTTACCGGGAAGTATTCTCCCTCACTTCTACATACCCTAACCTGAGCCTCACTATCCTCATAAAAGCTCTTTACAGCATTTAGTAACTTACCACCTATTCCATATACTTGCAACATCTGCCACATTGCTCCTCTATCCACTCTATCATATGCCTTTTCTAAATCCATAAATGCAATAAAAACTTCCCTACCTTTATCTAAATACTGTTCACATATATGCTTCAATGTAAACACTTGATCTACACATCCCCTACCCACTCTGAAGCCTCCTTGCTCATCCGCAATTCTACATTCTGTCTTACCTCTAATTTTTTCAATTATAACCCTACCGTATACTTTTCCTGGTATACTCAGTAAACTTATTCCTCTATAATTTTTACAATCTCTTTTGTCCCCTTTCTCTTTATATAAAGGGACTATACATGCTCTCCGCCAATCCCTAGGTACCTTCCCCTCTTTCATACATTTATTAAACAAAAGTACCAACCACTCCAATACTATATCTCCCCCTGCTTTTAACATTTCTGTCATGATCCCATCAGTTCCAGCTGCTTTACCCCCTTTCATTCTACGTAATGCCTCACGTACCTCCACCACACTTAAATTCTGCTCCTCTTCACTCCTAAAAGATGGTATACCTCCCTGGCCAGTGCATGAAATTACTGCCTCCCTTTCTTCCTCAACATTTAAAAGTTCCTCAAAATATTCTCGCCATCTACCTAATACCTCCATATCCCCATCTACTAACTCCCCTACTCTGTTTTTAACTGACAAATCCATACTTTCCCTAGGCTTTCTTAACTTGTTTAACTCACTCCAAAATTTTTTCTTATTTTTATTAAAATTTCGTGACAGTGCCTCTCCCACTCTTTCATCTGCTCTCCTTTTGCACTCTCTCAATACTCTCTTCACCTTTCTTTTACTCTCCATATACTCTGCTCTTCTTATAACACTTCTACTTTGTAAAAACTTCTCGTAAGCTACCTTTTTCTCTTTTATCACACCCTTTACTTCTTCATTCCACCAATCACTCCTCTTTCCTCCTGCCCCCACCCTCCTATGACCACAAACTTCTGCCCCACATTCTAATACTGCATTTTTAAAACTATTCCAATCCTCTTCAACCCCCTCACTACTCATCTTTGCATTAGCCCAGCTTTCTGCCAATAGTCGCTTATATCTCGCCCGAACTTCCTCCTGCCTTAGTTTATACACTTTCACCTCCCTCTTACTTGTTGTTGCCACCTTCCTCTTTTCCCATCTACCTCTTACTCTAACTGTAGCTACAACTAAATAATGATCTGATATATCAGTTGCCCCTCTATAAACATGTACATCCTGGAGCCTACCCATCAACCTTTTATCCACCAATACATAATCAAACAAACTACTTTCATTACATGCTACATCATACCTTGTATATTTATTTATCCTCTTTTTCATAAAATATGTATTACTTATTACCAAACTTCTTTCTACACATAGCTCAATTAAAGGCTCCCCATTTACATTTACCCCAGGCACCCCAAATTTACCTACTACTCCCTCCATAACATTTTTACCCACTTTAGCATTGAAATCCCCAACCACCATTACTCTCACACTTGATTCAAAACTCCCCACGCATTCACTCAACATTTCCCAGAATCTCTCTCTCTCCTCTACACTTCTCTCTTCTCCAGGTGCATACACGCTTACTATAACCCACTTTTCACATCCAATCTTTATTTTACTCCACATAATCCTTGAATTTATACATTTGTAGTCCCTCTTTTCCTGCCATAGCTTATCCTTCAACATTATTGCTACTCCTTCTTTAGCTCTAACTCTATTTGAATTCCCTGACCTAATCCCATTTATTCCTCTCCATTGAAACTCTCCCACCCCCTTCAGCTTTGTTTCACTTAAAGCCAGGACATCCAGTTTCTTCTCATTCATAACATCCACAATCATCTCTTTCTTATCATTTGCACAATTATTATTATTATTATTATTATTATTATTATTATTACGTATTATTATATTTTTATAGGTACCACCTCTAGAACTTTACTGGGGACCCTCATCCTCAAAGAAGACTTGTTGAAAAATGTATACTGTCTTTCAACACACCGGCCATATCCCACCGAGGCGGGGTAGTCCAAAAGGAAAAACAAAAGCTTCTCCTTTTACATTTAGTAATATATACAAGAGAAAGGGTTACTAGCCCCTTGCTCCTGGCATTTTAGTCGCCTCTTACAACACGCATGGCTTATGGAGGAAGAATTCTGTTCCACTTCCCCATGGAGGTAAGAGGAAATAAACAAGGACAAGAACTAGAAAGAAAACCCAGAGGGGTGTGTATGTACATGCTTGTACATGTATGTGTAATGTGACAAGTGTAAGTAGAAGTAGCAAGACGTACCTGAAACCTTGCATGTTTATGAGATAGAAAATTGGACACCAGCAATCCTACCATCATGTAAAACAATTACAGGCTTTCGTTTTACACTCGCTTGGCAGGACGGTAGTACCTCTCTGGGCGGTTGCTGTCTACCAACCTACTACCTGCATGTATACTATATATATATACACCTACCATCCGACTTACGACTGAGTTCGGTTCCGAGAAACCGGTCATAAGTCGAAATGGACGCAAGTCAAACTTTACTACTGAATATCAACATAACATTTTTGTAATGACTTTATTTTATTGTTTTATTTTGGTATTTCATGTTTTACTTTACTTTTTATACTGTTAGTACTGTATTTTATACTGTAAGGTTTAGGATAAACACTGTGTACAACACACACTTGTTTATTTCCCAGAAATTTGGCATAAAAAACACGGTTGTAAGTCGAGCAGGTCGTAAGTCGGATGGTAGGTGTATATATATCTTCTTTCTTTCAACACACCGGCCGTATCCCACCGAGGCGGGGTAGCCCAAAAGGAAAAACGAAAATTTCTCCTTTTACATTTAGTAATACATACAGGAGAAGGGGTTACTAGCCCCTTGCTCCTGGCATTTTAGTCGCCTCTTACAACACGCATGGCTTTCGGAGGAAGAATTCTGTTCCACTTCCCCATGGAGGTTAGAGGAAATAAACAAGGACAAGAACTAGAAAGAAAACCCAGAGGGGTGTGTATATACAGTGGACCCCCGGCATTCGATGGCATCGGTATATGTTAAATCTGGTATTCAATACATTTTAACGCAAAAAAATTTTCCTCGCCACTCATTAAAAAACCCGCCACACGCGATTTGTCCGGGATGCGTCCACGTGAGTGCCAGTGTTTACAAGCCAGCCAGTGTACTCGCATCTAAGCATACATTCGGTACATTCCATATTATCACAGTGTTTTTGGTGCTTGTTTCTGCAAAATAAGTCACCATGGGCCCCAAGAAAGCTTCTAGTGCCAACCCTGTGGTAAAAAGGGTGAAAATTAGTATGGAAATTAAGAAAGATTTTGAAGGGTTTGGGGCTAACCCTGAGAAGCCTATGCCAGTTGTGGAATCCATTGTGCCTACTTCAAAAATTAAGGAAATGTGTGCAAAGTGGGTTGAACTGCAAACGTTTATGGATGAAAATCACCCTAACACAGCTATTACAAGCCGTGCTGGTGACTATTACAATGACAGTGTTTGGCCCATTTCAGACAAATCTTAAAGGAACGGGAGGTACAGACCTCTATGGACAGATTTGTTGTGCAACAGAGGTCCAGTGACTCTCAAGCTGGTCCTTGTGGCATTAATTAAAAGAAGGGAAGTAACCCCGGAAAAGGACTTGCTACCTCAAGTCCTAATGGAAGGGAATACCCCTTCTAAACATTAACAACTTCGACACTCTCCCCTCCTCCCATCCCATCAATCATCACCAGATCTTCATTAAAGGTAAGTGTCATGTATTCTCTTGTTAGTAGAGTACTACTAACTGTGCATGTCTTCTTCAGTTTGTGTGCATTAAACTTAATATTTCATGTGGTAAAACTCTTTTTCTCATAGTACTTTTCGGTGTCTTGCACAGATTAACTTGATTTCCATTATTTCTTATGGGGAAAATTAATTCGCCTTCCGATAATTTTGGCATACGATGAGCTCTCAAGAACGGATTAATATCGTATACCGGGGTTCCACTGTATATGCTTGTACATGTATGTGTAGTGTGACCTAAGTGTGAGTAGAAGTAGCAAGACATACCTGAAATCTTGTATGTTTGAGACAGAAAAAAGACACCAGCAATCCTACAATCATGTAAAACTATTACAGGTTTCCGTTTTACACTCGCTTGGCAGGACGATAGTACCTCCCTGGGTGGTTGCAGTCTACCAACCTACTACCTTTAATATATATATACTGTATCTTTCTTTCAACACAACGGCCGTATCCCACCGAGGAGGGGTGGCCCAAAAGGAAAAACGAAAGTTTCTCCTTTTACATTTAGTAATAGTGTATGTATACAGGAGAAGAGGTTACTAGCCCCTTGCTCCCGGCATTTTAGTCGCCTCTTACAACACGCATGGCTTACGGAGGAAGAATTCTGTTCCACTTCCCCATGGAGATAAGAGGAAATAAACGAGAATAAGAACTAGAAAGAAAATAGAAGAAAACCCAGAGGGGTGCGTATATATATCTGCTTGTACATATATGTGTAGTGTGACCTAAGTGTAAGTAGAAGTAGCAAGACATACCTGAAATCTTGCATGTTCATGAGACAGAAAAAAGGACACAAGCAATCATACCATCGTGTAAAACAATTACAGGCTTTCGTTTTACACTCACTTGGCAGGACGGTAGTACCTCCCTGGGCGGTTGCTGTCTACCAACCTACTACTTATATACAGTGGAACCTCAAAAATCGAACGTATCACATATCGAACGTTTCGAAAATAGGACCATTTTTTCGGACAAACTGTGTCCCTATTATCGAATGCGCCCCTATTTTCGGACCGCTGGGTACGGGACCTGTCTGCCGCCCGCTCTGTCCGCGTCCCCGTGCAGGCGCCGTGAGCAGTCTTTGTTTATGCTTGAGTGAACACTAACTTCTCTCATTCACGCATTTTACGATTATTTCGTGGTGTTTAGTGCTTGTGGGACTGTGAAATAAGCTGCCATGGGCCCAAAGAAACTTGCTAGTGGTACCCCTGTGGTAAAGAAAGTGAGAAACACCATAGATGTGAAGAAGGAAATAATACAGAAGTATGAGAGTGGTGTGAGACTTGTTGGGCTTGCCAGGATGTATGGGAAAAACAAGTCGACCATCGGTTCTATCCTGTCAAAGGAAGAACAAATCAAGGAAGCTGATGTTGCGAAAGGTGTTAATGTTGGGAGTGGATGAGGTGCCTTCTTCAAAGATTAAGGAGATTTGTGCCAAGTGGAATGATGTCCAAATGTTTGTGCAGAAGTACCACCCTGAGCAAGGTGAAACGAGCCATCTTTGCAACAAGTTCAGTGACAGAACCATGTCCCATTTTAGGGAAATGTTAGAGGCGCCAGAAACGGAGGACTGTGGACAGTTATTTTGTGAGACAGGGGTCCAGTGACTCTCAAGCTGGTCCTAGTGGCATTAAAAGACAGAGAAGGGAAGTAACCCCAGAGAGGGCTTTACCTGAAGTCCTCATGGAGGGGGATTCTCCTTCCAAACACTAACCCCAACTCTCTCTCTCTCTCTCTCTCTCTCTCTCTCTCTCTCTCTCTCTCTCTCTCTCTCCCTATCTTCCAGATGCCATCACCAATCTTCAATAAAGGTAAGTAAAAATGTTATTTTATATGTACATATTACTATACATAATTAAAAAATATAGTATTTGTTGTATGTAAAACTGTAATTAATCTCTATAAAATGTATTTTCCGTGTGAATATTTTTGGGTTTCTGGAACGGATTAATTGTATTTCCATTATTTCTTATGGGAAATATTGCTTCGAATTTCAGACTTTTCGAATCTAGAACTAGCTCCTGGAACGGATTAAGTTCGATTTTTGAGGTTCCACTGTACTCTGTGTGTACTCACCTATTTGTGGTTGCAGGTGTGTGTGTGTGTGTGTAATTTTTTTAACAAGTCGGCCGTCTCCCACCGAGGCAGGGTGATCCAAAAAGAAAGAAAATCCCCAAAAAGAAAATACTTTCATCATCATTCAACACATTCACCTCACTCACACATAATCACTGTTTTTGCAGAGGCACCCAGATACAGCAGTTTAGAAGCATATATAAAGATATATAACATATCCCTCCAAACTGCCAATATCCCAAATCCCTCCTTTAAAGTGCAGGCATTGTACTTCCCATTTCCAGTACTCAAGTCCGGCTATATAAAAATAACTGGTTTTCCTAAATCTCTTCATTAAATATTACCCTGCTTGCACTCCTCCAGCTCGTCAGGTCCCGAAAACCATTCGTCTCCATTCACTCCTATCTAACACACTCACGCACGCTTGCTGGAAGTCCAAGCCCCTTGCCCACAAAACCTCCTTTACCCCCTCCCTCCAACCTTTTCAAGGACGACCCCTACATGCCGACCATCTCCCACTGAAGCAGAGTGACCCAAAAAAAGAAACACTTTCACCATCATTCACACGTAAGCACTGTCTTTGCAGAGGTGCTTAGACATGAGAGTTTAGATGTTATTCCAAATAGCCAATATCCTAAACCCCTCTTTTGAAGTGCAGGCATTGCACTTCCCACCTCCAGGACCCAAGTCTGGCTAACTGGAAAGAAATTTTTATATACTGTATTGGTTTTAATTTGGTAATTCACATGTATTACGACTGTTGAGCTAGGAGCATGATGTGACTGGTAGTATCAGGTTACAGAATGATAATTGTTTAGCTCATACCTCATCACATCATCTTAGGAAAGTTAAATTTCTAATCAATATTGTACATTTGTTTTGTTGTCAGACCAAACCCTGTGCCAATCTTCTGCTGTTCAACTGGGTCACAAAAGCCTCTGACGAGTGATATGCTAGCAGTACACTTGCAGAGGTCGGTGCGCTCCTTTCCCTTCAATTCGCCATTGTGGTATCCTGATGGTTCACCAAAGACTACCAAGTTGATGCATCAGATCCATGTGTATCTAGTGAACATTATCCCAGCACACATTGCTGACACCATACTGAAGATTCTGGGCAAAAAGCCAATGTAAGTAAATACACTAGTTTAAATATTTGTTCATGCTGTACAATATATTTATATCCTTCTGTTACTTAAAGGCTTGCTACAAACTGAATTACAGAAAAATAAAATTACTCACTGTATCGTCACTTCAGCAGGGATACCCTTGATCTTGCTCAAGGAGTTGTGGTCCAAGGAATTTGAGCAACATTTCCTTGAATCAAACCTGATTACTTCCCATTACCAGGCACTGTATGACCTGTACAGTTTTAGCACTTCCCTATGATTATAATCACCATAACATGAAGATAATAGAGACGAATTGTGCAGATAGTGTTGGATCTAACCCTATTGAAGCTGCAGGGTGAACATAGTTATACGTACTCAGCATTTTGGAGGCCCTCTACTTTAAACTCTGGCTGCATCCTAATTATATTGTTGCAGATTAAATTGCACTGTAATCCTACTCTGCCATGTGTGGGAATCTGGGTGAAGGATAAGCAGGTAACATAGCCAGAATTTGGCAATCAGTAACAGATCTACAGTATTCAGAGTGAGGGTGTCCTGACTAGCCAGGCACCAGGCACATACCTAAACTGTTCGACAATATGTAGAAATAGAGGACTTGATTTGAATTGATGAGTAATAAAAGCTTTTTTTTTTTTTTCCTCAGAAGGGTGGTTAGTTGATTGAATATCAGACTTTTAAGAAATACTGTTAGGTGAAGAGCACAGTTGCTTTACTAGATGGTTGTGCATTTCAGGTAACAAACTCCCAGTAGGTGGCATTATTTATTTGTGGGAAGTTGGAAGCTCCTGAAACTTTTTTTTTTTTTAAACCTTACCTTTAAGCAAATGTAGTTTATGATTAACTGATTCAGTGTAAAACAACTAATCAAATTTTTATTAAAGTATTTGCTGAATGCATGGTATTTATTTTAAAGTAATACATGTTGATTCATTTTCTTAGATTTTCTCCATATATTTTATTAAAATTTGTTAATTATTGTTCATTAACCCTTTCGGGGTTTCGGCCGTACTAGTACGGCTTACGCACCAGGGTTTTTGACGTACTAGTACACATAAATTCTAGCGCCCTCAAATCTAGCAAGAGAAAGCTGGTAGGCCTACATATGAAAGAATGGGTCTATGTGGTTAGTGTACGCAGTATAAAAAAAAATCCTGCAGCACACAGTGCGTAATGAGAAAAAAAACTTTGACTTTGTTTTTGGTTTAAAACAGCGACTTTGCACTGTATTTTTGTATGGTATTTATTGTTGTATTCTAGTTTTCCTGGTCTCATTGTATAGAATGGAAGACATATTACAGAAATTGAGATGATTTTGACTGGTTTTACAATGAAAAGTACCTTGAAATTGAGCTCAAAGTAGCAGAAATGTTCGATTTTTACTAAAGTTCAAAAGTAAACAAATCATGCTAAGCGTCCAGTACACATTAACTGGTGAGTCTAATATTCTTTCACAAGTGTGCCGATATTATTTATACCATTTCTACACTAATGCAGTAGTCTGCATAACAGTAAATCTTATTATTTTTGTGAGAATAAAAAATCAAAGTGGAAAGCAAAAAGAAATGCAAGAGGGGCCTGGGGACGTGACTAATGAACAGAGGAAATGTTATTTTAGTGCCAGGAATGTCTTTCTTGTTTATTCTGGAACCTATTTGAAAATTGGCATCTTTTGAAATTTGTGTGAAATTGACAAAATTGCTAAATTCTGACCACCTTATCAGTAAATGGGTGGTTTCTTGTACTCATTCGATAGAAAAAAAACGGAGTTCTAGCGAAATAGTTATGATTTTTGTCGACTAGCACACTGGAATTGGCCGAAAATAGGGCTCAAAGTGGGCAAAATCGCCGATGCGTAAACATCGTCGAGACCTCTAATTTTGTGAGAGCATAATTCCGTAAATTTTCCATCAAATTTCATACTTTTGGTGTCATTATGATCAGGAAAAGATTCTCCATCTTATAAGTTTTTTTTTTTTTTTTTTTTGTGGCCTGGTGGTTAATGCTCTCACTTCACACGGTGAGGGCCTGGGTTCGATTCCCAGCCAGAGTAGAAACATTGGACGTGTTTCTTTCCACCTGTTGTCTATGTTCCCCATCAGTAAAATGGGTACCTGGGTGTTAGTCGACTGGTGTGGGTTGCATCCTGGGACACTGACCTAAGGAGGCCTGGTCACAGACCGGGCCGCGGGGGCGTTGACCCCCGGAACTCTCTCCAGATAAACTCCAGATAAACCCTGAGAACAAGTTTCCGAGAGGGCCTGGCGACCCCCAAAGGGTTAAGCAATAATTAAAAGTAAAATGTACATTCTTTTCTTTTCTTTTTTCTGAAAACTAACTTGCAGGAGAGTAATAGTGTACACTAATAATGGTAGAATATGAGAGACAAGGCAATTATTCTCTGAATGAACTGTTCAATATATATTGAGCTACAGTATTAAATTTTGTGTTTGTGCTGTAATAACTAGTTTTTTTTTTACCAAATGGTTACTCAAGTTGAGGATGAATGTGCTTAACAGTATCACTTTATTGTGTTTTGCTGTTTTCTTACCAGTTATTTTTCATTTGCAATATTTTTTTTTTTTTTAACACTGCCATTTCCCACCAAGGCAGGGTGACCCAAAAAGAAAGAAAAAAAAAATTTCATCATTCAACACTTTCACTATCACTCGTACATAATTACTGTCTTTGCAGAGGCACTCAGATACGACAGCTTAGACGTCCCTCCAAATTGCCAATATCCCAAACCCCTCCTTTAAAGAGCAGGCATTATACTTCTCATTTCCAGGACTCAAGTCTGGCTAACCGGTTTCCCTGAATCCCTTCACAAAATATTACCTTGCATTATATATACAGTGGACCCCCGGTTAACGATTTTAATCCGTGCAAGAGGGCTCATCGTTATGCGAAATAATCGTTATGCGAATTAATTTTCCCCCTAAGAAATAATGGAAATAAAATTAATCCGTGCAAGACGCCCAAAAGTATGAAAAAAAATTTTTTTTACCACATGAAATGTTAATTTTAATACACACAAACTGAAAAAGGCATGCACAATTACATGACACTTACTTTTATTGAAGATCTGGTGATGATTGATGGGATGGGAGGAGGGGAGAGCATTATCTTCTTACTGTTTAGAAGGGGAATCCCCTTCCATTAGGACTTGAGGTAGCAAGTCCTTTTCTGGGGTTACTTCCCTTCTTCTTTTAATGCCACTAGGACCAGCTTCAGAGTCACTGGACCTCTGTCGCACAACAAATCTGTCCATAGAGCTCTGTACCTCCCGTTTCTTCAAGACTTTCCTAAAATGGGCCATAACATTGTCATTGAAATAGTCACAAGCACGGCTTGCAACAGCTGTGTCAGGGTGATTTTCATCTATAAAGGTTTGCAGTTCAAACCACTCTGCACACATTTCCTTAATCTTTGAAGTAGGCACAATGGATTCCACAACTGGCATAGGCTTCTCAGGGTTAGCCCCAAACCCTTCAAAATCTTTCTTAATTTCCATACTAATTCTCACCCTTTTTACCACAGGGTTGGCACTAGAAGCTTTCTTGGGGCCCATGGTCACTTATTTTCCAGAAACACCACCGAAAACACTGTAATAATACGAAATATTCCGAGTGTATGCTTGGATGTTACCGCGGAGGCTGGCTGGTAAACAATGGGACGGCCGGCACATGTGAGGGCACATTGGACGCGTCTCGGACGAAAATCGGTATGCGGGTTTTTAATCGGTATGCGGGGCAAAAATTTTGCGATAAAAGTAATCGTTATGCGGAAAAATCGCTATGCGATGCCATCGTTATGCGGGGGTCCACTGTATATAATTTTTAAAATGTAACATTTTGTTAATTTGATCTTTCAGTGCATTGAAGCTGTGTAACAAGATGGTAAAGGCAGTGAATGCTCTGGAGTACTTCATGCTTCGAGACTGGATCTTCCATAACACTCACACACAGTGCCTGTGGGACACTCTCTCACCTACTGACAAAGAAATTTACCATTTTGATATTGATGAACTTGATTGGGATGAATATATAGAGACCTATCAAAAAGGCTGCAAGCAGTATATTATGAAGGAGAATCTTAAAGATATACCACAGGCCAGAAAAACTTTGCATATCTTGCACATCTTCCACCGCCTAGTACAGTTAGCGATGATGTATGGTGTGTGGTGCATGCTATCTTCTGACTCTGCCACCAGCTGTTACACACACTTTTTCAATGGGGCTTCAAAGCTACTTTCGCTCTCGCCAATGTTGGCAGCAGCGACAGAAGATGTTGATATTTCATAGATTCTAATGTAAGCCACAACCAGTTAGTCGGTTATCTAGGACACATCCATAGATCTGGCCAGTGAGTGAAGTAGTTACATCTGTTTCCTAGGTTTGCAATTTAGACTGGCCATAGTAATGAGAGGTGTGTAGAGTGATTAAAGGTGTGTTCCTGCAAGTAAGCTTCAGCGGATAACTTGTACAGCTACTCTTGTACTTAAGGAATACTCCCTAAAGGTTTGCTTAACGAACAAGATAGTTACACCAAATTCCTAGGAATGGAGTTGTGGCCGAGGTGACGTCGTCCAAGCGGTAGCTCGCTCAGACACCACACTGACATATGCATCTACCTCGTGAGCTCTGATCGAGGCACTGAGGAAGGCCTCGCCTTTGTGCCCCAACTAACTGGGCATTTTGCTTGCTAGTGGGTTCTCCTTAGCAACTGAATAGATTGTACCTTATGCTTGTCCTGTAGAATACAGCTATTCAGGGAAAGTACTTCTACACATAGAAGACTGTTCTGTCCATTTTATCAATGCTGCACTATATTAACAAGCATTTGGAAAATTGTTGCTAATATGTAAGGCAGGTCTTTCATTAAAGTAACCCATGTAGAGTGGCTACTTGGAGGCCACACTTATGCAACATCTTGTAAACAAATGCTCAAATTACCAGTTCTGGTATGTTAGGTATTAGTGATACAAGTAATACCTCGTTTTGTATATAATTTATGTACGTAATAGTGTATTTTGACCCCAAAAATGGAAATCATATCAGTATTTTATAATATTATACTGTGGATGTTTTTAATTACAGCATTAAGTTCAGCCATGTTACATGTCAGTAATAATAACAATAATTAATAATAATAATATAGAAAGAACTAACAATAATAATGAACATAATATGGCAGTAACTGTTTGACTGTAAGATAAATGTTTCTGTATAATGTTAGCTTAAGACACTTTTACTCTTCATGACAATTTTTTTTTTTGTTTTTTGTTATCTCCGACTTGGCTCGTTAACAAGACAAATCAATAAACCTAATGTATATAGCAGTTATGTGCAGTGTACCAAATTTGTATAAAGTACCTGTACTTAGGTTGTTTATCTGATTGGATTTGGTAATGGGCTGAGCCATTTATGTGTAGGAGTAGTTGATAGTTCTTGACTGTCATGAACCTCACACTGTATGGTAATGAAATTTGAATAAATCTGAATCTTATGCCTACCATTTTTTTGTCTAGTATTTGTTACATTTCTGATATTTAAGTTTATGCTTTGCATTAAAATGAGCAGTAATTCTATAATTCTATTTGACACCCTCTGCCAGATAACCAAATCTAGACAAAGATGCATTCAAACATAAATAGGAAGAGCTAATTTGTGATAGTTGAAAGTTGCTAGGCAGGCTCAATCACAAAAGTGCACCCTCCTCATTGCTTACTTAAATAAGTACTTTACTGTAATTATAGTACACATGTCGTCATGAAGGAAGTGTGAAAGTTATGGTTGCAGTTTTAAGTGTACTCTGAGGTATTGATGAGGAAGATAGACTAAAAGAAGTGGGACCAAGACTAGAGAAAAGAGGAAGGCTTAGAAAGTAAATAAAAAAGAAAGCTTTTCAGTGTGAGGACTTTAGGCTAGTGGACTACACAAGAGAAAGAGGTAGTACATACTAGGATTTTATTTTTTTGTGAAATATAGAAGGATAAATTTCAAAGTGATGAGAAATGCTGCAGTCATCACAGTTAAAATTTGTATAGTGTATTTTAAAAGAAAATAGAATGAAAGAATTATTGTCTCAATGCAAAGCAAAACATCTACTCCAGATGTTTTTCTTCAAATGCTTATCACAGGAGAGAACCCAAAATATATGGAGCTACAGTATTCATTTTTCAAATAAATCATTAGTTAATTTTTACACTTGAGATTTAAATGCAAAGTCTTAGGAGGGAATCTGTTGTTTTATCATAGAACATTTTCTATTTAAAAAAGTAAACTTTAATGCCATTAACCTGTTTTCACTTTACTTTTAAGCACCTAGTGTAAATAGTAATACTATAATACTGTTATACATGTACAGTATATATATAAAACAGTAAGCACAGGTGCCAACACGTGTGAAGAAATGTAGTCCTAGAATTTATTAGTGTTTGTGTATTTTGGGGAAAAGTGCTAAACCTTAGGGGCCATAGTGTCTGGAATACGAGACAATCATGTTAGATCCAGGGAAAGGGAAGACAGTTAGTCTCTTGGATGAAGGGCCCCTCGTATGCATAAAGGGATGTCCTAGAGTTACCTGACCCCTTTGCACTTCATTGTCTCCTGGCAGCTGTGCCCTTTATGGTTGTAATTTTTAGATTAATTCTGAATGAGTGCCTTATTTTATAAAAGCATGTGAAGACTGTGCAGCCTTACTAATAGCAGATTACACTTGAGGATTATTAATTTTGGACATTTAACAATACAGGGTAATCCCAGCCATGCAAGTGACTTCCATTTGGGTCCTTGGGTCATTTTCTTTAAGATTCAATCCACAACTGTCATTAGGTATCCTTGCACTGTAATATAACAGGTTTTAGATGAGTTAAAGTAACATTTTCATTCAGGAGAATTCTTTACCCACAAGAACACTTTATCAGTATGTTTTATTAGCAGTAATTTAAACTGTTTATACTCAAAGTAATAAATCTCATTTTCACTCGTCTTGAATCATGAAGAGTGATAATAAATTAAGAAATTTTTTCCCAGTGTTCAATTTTCTAAGGCTGTGCTGGTGCAGGGAAATTTCTTGTAAATTATTTTACTTCAGTAGTCTCAGTGATATTGATGGCAAGATATTAAGCACTGGTTGAGATGTACAGTAAACCTGGTCATGGAGGATACGTTTCTGAAAATTGGCAAGTTATGGAAAATAACTTTATAAAGTGAAGTTCTAGAGGAAAAAAAACTGTTCCAAATGCCTCCAAATTTGCCAGTTTGTTTTTTAGATATTCTGTTGGGTACAAAATGCAGTTTATTTTGCCTTGCATTCTAGCTGTTGCTTGTTGACATGGAAGTGTGTGCATGTGCAACAAGTCAATGTAACCATACTGGGCTGAGATGGATGCAGTTGTCAGTACAGTAGTTATGATTGTACTGGAATGCTCAAATGTACTGTAATGCATCTCTTGTCAGGTTTACCCTACAGTATCAACCTCTGACATTTTTTCACCAGGTTACAATCTGCACTTTTCATTACACAAGCTCTTATTGTTTTCTCATTGTCTAATTGTACAGATGGTGGATTTTCCCAGACCAAAAGTGTGAGCAGTTTGTATTGTATCACTTGCATCACCTCAAATTAACACTTTCTCCATACATGTTTATTCTTCTGTGGCACACCTAGCATCACAAGAATTCCTCTTGGGTACCACAATTAATATCCAAGGATTAGATGGGGTGACTAAAATATCCAAAATCTTTAATAAATATAGTGAAGGCACACAGTACTTCCTAAAGCCACTGTAGGTGACATGGGAAGTTCAACTTTGGTTAAAAACCAATAAGATTTTGTGGGTAAATTGTTTTCACTTGAGAGTACTATCAAGGATCTTTCAAGCATTATGCAATAAAGGATGCACTTTCCATTGTTTAGAGAAAATCACTATATTCCCACTTTATAAGGGTGTACTGTATTAATATCTGAAATACTAAGTTAATTTTAAATGGTTTTATTTCAGGCTCTGTATAACCCCTTTGGGTTTAGCATTTATCCATTAATATAAAATCAGTACTACAATTGGTAAGCAAGACACATAGGCAACAGTTAGGCATCTTTATTCCAAAACGTTTCACCTACACGGTAGGCTTCAGTAGAGTACAGAAAGTAGGCAGGAGCAGTAGAGATGTGAAGACAAAGTAATCAGTCCATCACCCTTGAAGACATCTTCAAGGGTGAAGGACTGATTACACTGTCTTCACATCTCTACTGCTCCTGACATCTTCAAGGTTGATGGACTGATTACATCGTCTTCACATCTCTACTGCTCCTGCCTACTTTCTGTACTCGACTGAAGAAGCCTACTGTGTGGGTGAAACATTTCGGAATAAAGATGCCTAACTGTTGCCTGTGTGTCTTTACCAACCTGTAGGTATTGTATACCATTTACTTGTTTTACTCCATTCAAAATATTTGAACATCTATTTATAAATAGTTTGTTATTTGATGTATATTGCAGTTGTCACTTTTGTAAATTCTGGTACAGTATCTGTTTTTACTTATAATAATTAAGGATGTGAATGTAGTAGTTGTGAATACCACACATGTACAATACTTTTTCTATTTATAGTGTAATCAACGAATAAACATTACAAAAAAAGTGTGTTGTCTAATTTCAATCAGCAGTGTAGAGATAAATGTGCCAGGCTTGCTGGGCTAAAACTATTTAGTTTTATTAACACAGTGATGGAAGAAAAATCTAGGGTGTGCATAGCATCACTTTAGATGTGAAAGGGTAACACTTGATGTTACAAGTGACCATGGCTTAGCCTTGCCTCCCCTACAATACCTCTGCTTACACTTTCTTTTTTTCTTACCACTTCAAAATCTAAAACTTTTGTTAAGGTAAGAGACTAAGATCATATACTGTAATGAAACTAGTGGATAAAGATAATTTAGGATGGACAATCTAAAAGTTTCACATACACAATACTGCATTAGAAACAGTGGAGTTGTCATCTTAGTGATGCACCTTTCTAAAATACCTAAATATCAAAAAAAACACTTTACTCTTCTGTGTAAAGAATACGGCATGTGCAAACATCTTTCTTTGGTAGGTCTGTTGTGTATTTGGATAAGTCTGCCTGAAATGCCCCAGCATGATAGTGGCTTTCTTTGTACTTAGCTGCAGCCATTGGCAACAACAGTGGTCAGGCATGCACCATAACAAATTGCACTCTATTAAATCACTTTTTGGTTTGTGGCCATCTTCCTACCACTGTTGCCACACTCGGGAGACTGTGCTCTCCCAGCTCCGCATTGGCCATACTCGCCCTATCCATGGGTATCTCGTGGAACAACTCCCTATTCCTCTGTGAGGCTTGTAGATTGCCTGGTTTACCAGCAAGCTCGCAAGATTTACTTCCAATGACTGCCACCCTACCACTCTTGCCTTGCCATCCCTTCTTGCAAATGGCCCTGCCTTTGACTTAATCACTTTATTTTTTGTCAGCAACTGCTTTATTGTATGAACTTTGACACAGCCCTTAGCATCCCTTCCAGCCCTTCTCTTCCCTCACCTCTGATACCCTCTCCACCTAGTTGTTTATAGCCTCAGCATTATTTATTGCCCTGCAGAGCTGTATGACCCTTGTCGGTTTAGCCGTTTCTTTGATTGTAATGATAATTTGTACTTGACTAATCAGAATTGTAAATACACATTGTGCTGATTAACCAAACGGCTCTAGTACTTTGTAAATACAGAAGCTCGATCGCAAGCACACTCGGCTCTCACACTGAGGTCCAGAAATCGAATCCCTGGTACGGCTGGAAAACATTACGAAGTGTTTCCATAGGACACTTGCTGTCCATGTTCACCTATCAGTATAAAATGGGTACCTGGGTGTTAGTCGACTGGTGTGGGTCACATCCTGGGACAAAACTGACCTAATTTGCCCGAATTGCTCAGCATAACGAGGGGCTTTCTATATAGTAGTACGTATGTCATTGATGCCAGCTAGGCCTGTATACCTTGTACTTGTAGAAATAAAGATATTATATTATAAGGGGGATGGGAGGGGATGCCTTCATGCCAGTGAAGGGCTCTTGATTCAAGGAACTGGATCTACCCTCTTATTTCCTAAGTGTTGCACGACCTCTTGACGACAATGTGCTACTCTACATGTATGCCATACATGGAGACCTATCTACACTTCATTTCTGCTGAACTGGAAGTTGATTCTGCCTTTGGAGCTGTCTCCCATTGGTGGCAACTTATTTCTTTGGTTAGTATACCTGGATAAAGATAAAATAGGAGGTTCATTGTTAGCCCCCCAACTAAATCTCTGCTGGTTATTCTTCATTTTTTAATGATTTGGTGGTTGCATTCTGCTCCACCTATGTATTTGCTACCCGAACTAGCAGTTTGTGGACTTCAGTTTGGGCAGTATTGGGTATAGTATTAGGTGGTGCTTCAATTACCAGTTTCTCCCTCCTAAAGGGAAGTGCTTTGATATCAGTGAGAGGCTCTTAATGTTAGGAACCAGACCTGTCCTTGTCCCTGGATCTTGTGCAGCAGGCTGTGGAGTTCTGTTGGTGCCTGCACCATGTTGGTGTTCTGGGAAATAAATGGGCAGATGCTGGGAAAAGGGGCTACTAAAATGAGCTCACTTCATAGAAGACTTTTGTGCACTGACTCACGTGCTGCCCTGGTCAGTCCTTCAGGTGAAAATCAAATTATTCAAGGTTCAGCAGGATTTGGGTGTTTGACTCTCATCCTTCTCTAGACATCATCACTTTGTAGGATACAATTGACAGAGGTACACATTTTAACCATTTTCCCATGACTGAGATCAATTTACTGTTGCTGTGTCAGACGACACAATGGTATCTTGGTACAGAGGACATCTTCACCTTTATTGCTTAACCATCTTCATTGCTTGGTGGCCTGTGGCCTGGTGGCAAAAGCTCACTTCACAAGCGGAGTGTCTGGGTGGAAACATTGGGCATGTTTCCTTACGCTGGTTGTCCATGTTCACCCATCAGTCAAAATGGGTACCTGGGTGTTAGTTGACTGGTGTGGGTCACATCTGGGGCAAAATTGACCTAATTTGCCCGAATGCTCTGCATAACAAGGGGCTTTCTATACAGCATGTCACTGATGTTAGCTAGGCCTGTATACCGTGTACATGTACTTGTAGAAATAGATATTATATTAGAAGGGATTCGAGAGGGGCCTGGCTAGCATAAGCCAGAAGGCTTCTTGCAGTGCTCCTCAATTCTTGTTTCTAATGGGTCCCACCACCTGAGTTTACTTAGATACAACACACATTTAGGTAATTACATTTATCATACATAGTAACATGCGTAGATTACCCAGGATAACCCCCGTAAAAATGTCAGATGAAGCGACTTATTCTCATTGGAGTGAGTGTAGTATGACCCTTGTGGCTTTGGCGCTTAGTTTTGATTATAATAATACCATTGGGTCCTTTCCATTCACATTGTGCCAGACTATGGAGCAGAGTTCTCTAGGCTGAAGAACTGACCACCTCAAAAACTATTAGAAGGATGACAGACAACATAAGAATAGAGGAACACTGCAGCAGGCCTACTGGTCCATACTAGGCAAGTTCTACTCCCCCTTGTCAATGCTACCCAATTATTATAATCATGGGGGAGAGCTAAACCCGAAGGACTATACAGCGTATGTGGGGAGGGGGAATGGGAGGCATTCAGGCTCAATTCAGGGAACTGAAGCACAGATCCAATTCCCTAGATCAAGAGCCCATCACCAGCGTCAAGGAACCTCCCTTGAGGGGAATGCTACCCAAGAAATATTATTTGATAATGCTGATATTCTTTGATAACCTTACTCACGTCAACTGTACCTCTCTACTACTTCTGCTGCTTAAATATTGAATCTATTTGACTGACGTAGCGTATTGTCTCGGCGCAACATTTCAACAAC
This sequence comes from Cherax quadricarinatus, assembly GCF_038502225.1. Classification (NCBI taxonomy): domain Eukaryota; kingdom Metazoa; phylum Arthropoda; class Malacostraca; order Decapoda; family Parastacidae; genus Cherax; species Cherax quadricarinatus. The sequence goes on along the minus strand of NC_091355.1, from coordinate 10,625,255 downwards.
TGACACCCCTCAAGGGAGGTTCCTTGACGCTGGTGAGGGGCTCTTGATCTAGGGAATTGGATGTGCTTCAGTTGTCTGAATTAAGCCTGAATACCTTCCATCCCCCCCACATAAGCTGTATAATCCTGCGGGTTTAGCGCTCCCCGTAAAAATAATAATAATAACTATAATAATCAAGCAACACCAAACTTTTGCACATAATAAGTCTTACTCATCTACTTGTTGGTAATATATACCAGTTTCATAATTATATACAATATATGTATAATGTGGATTTTCACAAGAACATAATCTCGAAATTAATATTCCACCTACACTCTGGGGAGAACTCGTGACTACACAGAATTCAGATTTTTAACTTGAAGTTGATACATCCTGGTGACTGGTGGACCTTGAGGAACTCTGGTGTCGTATACAATGTCCTTCAATGACCAACGTCTCAAGTTCCCCAACTAGTTCCGGGACCCTGGATTAGGAACATAATTCCTGTATATTATCAGAGTTTACGTCAGTAAAACTAATAATTTAGTGGACTGTTTAAGAATTTAAGTGGACTTGGATTTATTGAAGTATTTTGTTTTGTCTATTAGGTTACAATTATTAGTCACATTATTTCATATTAGGGTCAAAATTATTACACTTACCAATTTATTACATTGGTGGTATATCCTAAAGCCTCCCACAGGAAGGTTATTATTATAATAATCATGGGGAGCGCTAAACCCGTAGGATTATACAGCGCCTGTGGGGGGGATGGGAGGCATTCAGGGAACTGGAGCACAGGTCCAATTCCCTAGATCAAGAGCCCCTCACCAGCGTCATGGAACCTCCCTTGAAGGGCCATAGGAAGACTGACTAGAAAACTGGCCAATATCAAGTAACCTTACACGTGTGGTTTTGCAATGCACACTGAGAACAGGTCGCTCCTGTCTGTCTCAACTATTGGACCACTACGACAAGGTCCTAGATGCACTAGAAGACAAAAAGAATGCAGATGTAATATATACAGACTTTGCAAAAGCCTTCGACAAGTGTGACCATGGCGTAATAGCGCACAAAATGCGTGCTAAAGGAATAACAGGAAAAGTTGGTCGATGGATCTATAATTTCCTCACTAACAGAACACAGAGAGTAGTAGTCAACAGAGTAAAGTCCGAGGCAGGCACGGTGAAAAGCTCTGTTCCACAAGGCACAGTACTCGCTCCCATCTTGTTCCTCATCCTCATATCCGACGTAGACAAGACAGCACCGTGTCTTCCTTTGCAGATGACACCCGAATATGCATGACAATGTCTTCCATTGCAGACACTGCAAGGCTCCAGGTGGACATCAACCAAATCTTTCAGTGGGCTGCAGAAAACAATATGAAGTTTAACGATGAGAAATTTCAATTACTCAGATATGACAAACACGAGGAAATTAAATCTTCATCAGAGTACAAAACAAATTCTGGCCACAAAATAGAGCGAAACACCAACGTCAAAGACCTGGGAGTGATCATGTCGGAGGATCTCACCTTCAAGGACCATAACATTGTATCAATCGCATCTGCTAGAAAAAATGACAGGATGGATAATGAGAACCTTCAAAACTAGGGATGCCAAGCCCATGATGACACTCTTCAGGTCACTTGTTCTATCTAGGCTGGAATATTGCTGCACACTAACAGCACCTTTCAAGGCAGGTGAAATTGCTGACCTAGAAAATGTACAGAGAACCTTCATGGCGCGCATAACAGAGATAAAACACCTCAATTACTGGGAGCGCTTGAGGTTCCTAAACCTGTATTCCCTGGAACGCAGGCAGGAGAGATACATGATTATATACTCCTGGAAAATCCTAGAGGGACTAGTACCGAACTTGCACACGAAAATCACTCACTACGAAAGCAAAAGACTTGGCAGACGATGCAACATCCCCCCAATGAAAAGCAGGGGTGTCACTAGCACGTTAAGAGACCATACAATAAGTGTCAGGGGCCCGAGACTGTTCAACTGCCTCCCAGCATACATAATGGGGATTACCAACAGACCCCTGGCAGTCTTCAAGCTGGCACTGGACAAGCACCTAAAGTCGGTTCCTGACCAGCCGGGCTGTGGCTCGTACGTTGGTTTGCGTGCAGCCAACAGTAACAGCCTGGTTGATCAGGCTCTGATCCACCAGGAGGCCTGGTCACAGACCGGGCCGCGGGGGCGTTGACCCCCGGAACTCTCTCCAGGACTCAAGAAATCGTAATGACACGATTGCAAATAAACCATACCCCCGGCCGGGATTGAACCCGCGGTCATAGAGTCATGTTGACGGCAGTGAAGGGACTTGAGCTAGAGTTCGTCACGGCCACGCTAGCTGGAGATTCGTCTGTAAAAACTTGCATTTGTGGTCACAGAGGTGCCTGTGCTAACTTTCCTATGGTGTAGAAATATACCTAGTTGGATGAATCTTATTATGGCTAGCTGGTCTAGTGGCTAACGCGACGGGCTGGAGTTTTGAGACTCTATGACCGCGGGTTCAATCCCGGCCGGGGGTATGGTTTAACTCTCTCCAGGTAAACTCCAGGAGAGGCGAACCTAAATTGTTGAAGAGTGCGGAAAAAGACACTTATGTACAGTTCAGGACATTAATTAAAAGAAACATTTCACCATGAGTGGCTTCTTGTCTTACTGAAGAGTGCAGCAGTAGTAGACAATATAGCGTTTAATTCACAGCTTCCGCGTCGCATTTTCTGTCGTCCAGTCGCTAGGTTCTTCCATTTCATTCTCCAGCTGGATATTTACAGATGTCTTGTCCTCTTCACTTATACTGTAGCGTTGAATTAACCACTAATATTATTAACAGACACTACAAAATTAGAGAAACATTTACGAACCAGTCAGCTCGTCTTCCATCCTTCCCGTTTTTCACTTCCTCTTCCTTTCCTATCTTGTATACACACATCTATTCAAATTTAGTGATATTTCCGGGTGTGTAATATTTTCTTTATCGGAATATTAATTCCTTCAATTATTATTATTATTATTAAAGATTAGCCGGTATTCTCCCGGCCCGGGCCTTTTCCAAGTGGTGGCCCGGCCTTGGCTCCCTCTTTAGGGAGTGTCTGAGACCTAAGTCTCCCATGGGAGGAGGCACAAGTACCTCCTCATCTTTGGGACCAACTGTCCCCAGGCCTAGCCACAAGCTAGGCCTCTCTGGTCTGCCATCCCCGCCCCAAGGGAGCAAATGGGAATGAGTCTTATGAGCTAAAGGCTCGGACTCAGGCACCTACCCTACCCTAGAAGGGTTAGGCATGGTGTCGATGAATTCCTTCAATATTCCCTGTGACTTATCACCTTCTGAAAGTCACATTAACATTACACACCTGCATTATTATATAAACATTATTTTCCCTACCAATTATATATATATATATATATATATATATATATATATATATATATTATATATATATATATATATATATATATATATATATTAGGTAGTAGGTTGGTAGTAGGGAGGTACTACCGTCCTGCCAAGTGAGTGTAAAATGGAAACCTGTAATTGTTGTACATGATGGTAGGATTGCTGGTGTCTTTCTTTTTCTGCGTCATAAATATGCAAGATTTCAAGTACGTCTTGCTACTTGTACTTACACTTATGTCACACTACACACATATACACAAGCATATATATACACACACTCTGGGTTTTCTTCTATTTTCTTACTTGTTCTTGTTCTTGTTTATTTCCGCTTATCTCCATGGGGAAGTGGAACAGAATTCTTCCTCTGTAAGTCATGCGTGTTGTAAGAGGTGACTAAAATGCCGGGAGCAAGGGGCTAGTAACACCTCTCGGCAAGGGGCTAGTAACCCCTTCTCTCGGCAAGGGACTAGTAACCCCTTCTCCTGGCAAGGGGCTAGTAACCCCTTCTCCTGGCAAGGGGCTAGTAACCCCTTCTCCCGGCAAGGGGCTGGTATCCCGTGGCCCGGTGGCCTGGTGGCTAAAGCTCCCGCTTCACACACGGAGGGCCCGGGTTCGATTCCCGGCGGGTGGAAACATTTCGACACGTTTCCTTACACCTGTTGTCCTGTTCACCTAGCAGCAAATAGGTACCTGGGTGTTAGTCGACTGGTGTGGGTCGCATCCTGGGGGGACAAGATTAAGGACCCCAATGGAAATAAGTTAGACAGTCCTCGATGACGCACTGACTTTCTTGGGTTATCCTGGGTGGCTAACCCTCCGGGGTTAAAAATCCGAACGAAATCTTATCTTATCTCTCTTATCTTATATGCAGATGATATGTGACTTACTGTATGTCTCTTTAGAATGGGGTTCCTTGATTAAGGTGAAGAACTCTTGATCCAAGGAATAACAGCTACCCTCTTTGGATTCTCAAGGGAGGTGCCGTGATGTCAGTGAAGGGTTCTTGATCCAAGGAATGGGACATGTTCTTCCTCTGAACTGAGCCTGTATGATTCCCATTCTCCTAGGCGCTGTATAACCCGTACGGTTTTACCACTCCTCATGAGTATTTTAATAATTTGATAAATGTGATTCGCTTTCATCCTACAAGTCGAGTATGAACCTTGAAGTATTTAGTGCTTGTCACTTAATATAACAACAGTGTTGTGTGGCCCGGTGGCCTGGTGGCTAAAGCTCCCGCTTCACACACGGAGGGCCCGGGTTCGATTCCCGGCGGGTGGAAACATTTCGACACGTTTCCTTACACCTGTTGTCCTGTTCACCTAGCAGCAAATGGGTACCTGGGTGTCAGTCGACTGGTGTGGGTCGCATCCTGGGGTCAGATTAAGGACCCCAATGGAAATAAGTTAGACAGTCCTCGATGACGCACTGACTTTCTTGGGTTATCCTGGGTGGCTAACCCTCCGGGGTTAAAAATCCGAACGAAATCTTATCTTATCTTCTAGATCTTTTTACTTGAGGCGCATGTGTAGTCCATATTGTTGAAAAGAATGTGTCCGACCTGAGTAAATCTGATGGGTGGTGCTGAGATCTTAGTAAATCTGACGGGTGGTGCTGAGAGCTAAGCAAGTCTGAGAGCTGGTGCCGAGTTTGACAGAGTTGACGAGAGGCCATCACTATTACCGGACCCAATTCATATATCACTATAATGATTAGCAAATGATTATCAAAACCAAGCTCCAGGTAAACTCCATTGTTCAAGACTATGGACGCTGCACGACCCGTGTGGGTTTAGCGCTTGATTTTGATAATAATAATAATAATAATAATAATAATAATAATAATAATAATAATAATCAAGACTATAGAGTAGAAATATCTCCAGGCTCGTGACTGACCACCTCAAAGCAACTTTTTTCAAGGCTGATGTACTGATTGCACCTCCAACAATATAGGTATGGGGTACAAAAAAAAAATTGAATTTTTACCTTTCCACTGCATTTAGTCACCCATGTATTCATTTGTAGAAACCCACTGCGTAAGTGTAACGTGTCAGAATTCCAGATACCTGAGCGTGGCATGTGTCTTGGTTATTCTGTTCATTTATATCCAGCATCAGATTTTCCAGCCCCGGCTGGGTATGAACAATGCTTGCATGATGATGAACCATCTCATTTCCTTGGGAATCTCAGCATAAGAAAGCCACTGTAGAATAGCAAGCAGCGTCAAGGGAAACAACTAGTAAGCTTATTTAGGCGCAGGTACATGTAGGTATAATGATCATACATAATGTAAATCACCTAGGATAACCCCAAAAGTCAAGGTGACTAATTTCCATTGGGGTTCTACTAGGGCATGTTATTATTATTATACTTACGGGGCAGTGCTAAGCATTTAAGAGTAATACAGCCACCCGGGAAATGGGTTGTAGTTAGGTTTGAGCCAAGGAAAGGGATGTACAGGTTAAATTTCTTAGAGGAAGAGCCACTGAGCAGCAATATAAACCCATCCTCTAGGGGCCACCAGGGCACAGAGATGCTATAACAATAATAATAATAATAATAAAAATAATAATAATAATAATAATAATAATAATAATAATAATAATAATAATAATAATAATCTTTATTTACTACAAGTACATGTATAACGTATACAGTCCTAGCTGACATCAGTAACACTACTATACAGAAAGCCCTTTGTTATGCAGAACATTTCAGACAAATTAAGTCAATTTTGTCCCAGGATGCGACCCACACCAGTCGACTAACACTCAGGTACCCATTTTACTGATGGGTGAACATAGATAATCGGTGTAAGGAAACACCCCCAATGTTTCTACCCTCGCCGGGAATCGAACCTGGACTACCGTATGAAGCGAGAGTTTTTGCCACCAGGCCACATAGTAAGTCTATTCAGGTATAGGTACACATAAATACAATTACATAAATTATTATATACAGAATTTGTGTAGATTACCTAGGATAACCCCCCAAAAAGTCTGAGAAAGTGACTTATTTCCAATGGGGTCCTTGGAAAAAAAAAATCACTTTGACTAGGTAATTGACATATGTTTCACTATATAAGACAATTGCATGCTGCACTTTAAAAATTGTATTCTTTGTACTTCTCTGTATCACGTTCAAATAAATAAATAAATAAATAAATAAATAAATCCAAAATTGTGTAAAATTGTACATGAATAAACTTATTCTTTGTCTGACTTTTTTCGGCAATTTACATTATGTATAATAATTATACCTATGTGTACCTGTGCCTAAATAAACTTACCTACTTATCTACTTACTTATTTGTGTTCAGGAAAAAAAGTTTGTTTAGGTGTGTTTTCCTCGGGCGATGTTAGTGCCATCTGTAAACATTAAGTTGCTGGTACCTGTCAACACTGGTCCTGGCAGCGTCATTAATCAGTAATATTGACCTACTAAGTGATTATCCAGGTGATGTGTGAAGTGTTATGAGTGTCCAGGTGTGAGAGGAGAGATTTAATACCAAACTGGGAGGGTTGGTGTGTTATCTTGGGTTACCCAGTAACAAGCTGGGAGGATTGGTGTGTTATCTTGGGTTACCCAGTAACAAGCTGGGAGGGTTGGTGTGTTATCTTGGGTTACCCAGTAACAAACTGGGAGGGTTGGTGTGTTATCTTGGGTTACCCAGTAACAAGCTGGGAGGGTTGGTGTGTTACCTTGGGTTACCCAGTAACAAGCTGGGAGGATTGGTGTGTTATCTTGGGTTACCCAGTAACAAGCTGGGAGGGTTGGTGTGTTATCTTGGGTTACCCAGTAACAAACTGGGAGGGTTGGTGTGTTATCTTGGGTTACCCAGTAACAAGCTGGGAGGGTTGGTGTGTTATCTTGGGTTACCCAGTAACAAACTGGGAGGGTTGGTGTGTTATCTTGGGTTACCCAGTAACAAACTGGGAGGGTTGGTGTGTTATCTTGGGTTACCCAGTAACAAACTGGGAGGGTTGGTGTGTTATCTTGGGTTACCCAGTAACAAGCTGGGAGGGTTGGTGTGTTATCTTGGGTTACCCAGTAACAAACTGGGAGGGTTGGTGTGTTATCTTGGGTTACCCAGTAACAAACTGGGAGGGTTGGTGTGTTATCTTGGGTTACCCAGTAACAAACTGGGAGGGTTGGTGTGTTATCTTGGGTTACCCAGTAACAAGCTGGGAGGGTTGGTGTGTTATCTTGGGTTACCCAGTAACAAACTGGGAGGGTTGGTGTGTTATCTTGGGTTACCCAGTAACAAGCTGGGAGGGTTGGTGTGTTATCTTGGGTTACCCAGTAACAAACTGGGAGGGTTGGTGTGTTATCTTGGGTTACCCAGTAACAAACTGGGAGGGTTGGTGTGTTATCTTGGATTACCCAGTAACAAACTGGAAGGGTTGGTGTGTTATCTTGGGTTACCCAGTAACAAGCTGGGAGGGTTGGTGTGTTATCTTGGGTTACCCAGTAACAAACTGGGAGGATTGGTGTGTTATCTTGGGTTACCCAGTAACAAGCTTGGAGGGTTGGTGTGTTATCTTGGGTTACCCAGTAACAAGCTGAGGGGGTTAGTGTGTTATCTTGGGTTACCCAGTAACAAGCTGGGAGGGTTGGTGTGTTATCTTGGGTTACCCAGTAACAAACTGGGAGGGTTGGTGTGTTATCTTGGGTTACCCAGTAACAAGCTGGGAGGGTTGGTGTGTTATCTTGGATTACCCAGTAACAAACTGGAAGGGTTGGTGTGTTATCTTGGGTTACCCAGTAACAAGCTGGGAGGGTTGGTGTGTTATCTTGGGTTACCCAGTAACAAACTGGGAGGATTGGTGTGTTATCTTGGGTTACCCAGTAACAAGCTTGGAGGGTTGGTGTGTTATCTTGGGTTACCCAGTAACAAGCTGAGGGGGTTAGTGTGTTATCTTGGGTTACCCAGTAACAAGCTGGGAGGGTTGGTGTGTTATCTTGGGTTACCCAGTAACAAACTGGGAGGGTTGGTGTGTTATCTTGGGTTACCCAGTAACAAGCTGGGAGGGTTGGTGTGTTATCTTGGGTTACCCAGTAACAAACTGGGAGGGTTGGTGTGTTATCTTGGGTTACCCAGTAACAAGCTGGGAGGGTTGGTGTGTTATCTTGGGTTACCCAGTAACAAGCTGGGAGGGTTGGTGTGTTATCTTGGGTTACCCAGTAACAAACTGGGAGGGTTGGTGTGTTATCTTGGGTTACCCAGTAACAAACTGGGAGGGTTGGTGTGTTATCTTGGGTTACCCAGTAACAAACCGGGAGGGTTGGTGTGTTATCTTGGGTTACCCAGTAACAAACTGGGAGGGTTGGTGTGTTATCTTGGGTTACCCAGTAACAAGCTGGGAGGGTTGGTGTGTTATCTTGGGTTACCCAGTAACAAACTGGGAGGGCTGGTGTGTTATCTTGGGTTACCCAGTAACAAGCTGAGGGGGTTAGTGTGTTATCTTGGGTTACCCAGTAACAAGCTGGGAGGGTTGGTGTGTTATCTTGGGTTACCCAGTAACAAGCTGGGAGGGTTGGTGTGTTATCTTGGGTTACCCAGTAACAAACTGGGAGGGTTTGTGTGTTATCTTGGGTTACCCAGTAACAAACTGGGAGGGTTGGTGTGTTATCTTGGGTTACCCAGTAACAAACTGGGAGGGTTGGTGTGTTATCTTGGGTTACCCAGTAACAAACTGGGAGGGTTGGTGTGTTATCTTGGGTTACCCAGTAACAAGCTGGGAGGGTTGGTGTGTTATCTTGGGTTACCCAGTAACAAGCTGGGAGGGTTGGTGTGTTATCTTGGGTTACCCAGTAACAAGCTGGGAGGGTTGGTGTGTTATCTTGGGTTACCCAGTAACAAGCTGGGAGGGTTGGTGTGTTATCTTGGGCTACCCAGTAACAAGCTGAGGGGGTTAGTGTGTTATCTTGGGTTACCCAATAACAAGCTGGGGGGTTAGTGTGTTATCTTGGGTTAACTAGTAACAAGCTGAGGGGGTTAGTGTGTTATCTTGGGTTACCCAGTAACAAGCTGAGGGGGTTAGTGTGTTATCTTGGGTTACCCAGTAACAAGCTGAGGGGATTCGTGTGTTATCTTGGGTTACCCAGTAACAAGCTGGGAGGGTTGGTGTGTTATCTTGGGTTACCCAGTAACAAGCTGAGGGGGTTTGTGTGTTATCTTGGGTTACCCAGTAACAAGCTGAGGGGGTTAGTGTGTTATCTTGGGTTACCCAGTAGCAAGCTGAGGGGGTTTGTGTGTTATCTTGGGTTACCCAGCAACAAACTGGGAGGATTGGTGTGTTATCTTGGGTTACCCAGTAACAAGCTGAGGGGGTTTGTGTGTTATCTTGGGTTACCCAGTAGCAAGCAGAGGGGGTTTATGTGTTATCTTGGGTTACCCAGTAACAAACTGGGAGGATTGGTGTGTTATCTTGGGTTACCCAGTAACAAGCTGAGGGGGTTAGTGTGTTATCTTGGGTTACCCAGTAGCAAGCTGAGGGGGTTTGTGTGTTATCTTGGGTTACCCAGTAACAAGCTAGGAGGGTTGTTGTGTTATCTAGGGTTTCCCAGTAACAAGCTGAGGGAGTTTGTGTGTTATCTTGGGTTACCCAGTAACAAGCTGGGAGGGTTGGTATGTTATCTTGGGTTACCCAGTAACAAGCTGAGGGGGTTAGTGTGTTATCTTGGGTTGCCCAGTAACAAGCTGGGAGGATTGGTGTGTTATCTTGGGTTACCCAGTAACAAGCTAGGAGGGTTGGTGTGTTATCTTGGGTTACCCAGCAACAAGCTGGGAGGATTGGTGTGTTATCTTGGGTTACCCAGCAACAAACTGGGAGGATTTGTGTGTTATCTTGGGTTAGCAACAAGATTTGTGTGTTATCTTGGGTTACCCAGCAACAAGCTGGGAGGGTTGGTGTGTTATCTTGGGTTACCCAGTAACAAGCTGAGGGGGTTAGTGTGTTATCTTGAGTTACCCAGCAACAAACTGGGAGGATTGGTGTGTTATCTTGGGTTACCCAGCAACAAGCTGGGAGGGTTGGTGTGTTATCTTGGGTTACCCAGTAACAAGCTGAGGGGGTTAGTGTGTTATCTTGGGTTACCCAGCAACAAACTGGGAGGATTGGTGTGTTATCTTGGGTTACCCAGCAACAAGCTGGGAGGATTGGTGTATTATCCTGGGTTACCTGGAAACAAGCAGAGAGGGTTGACGTGTTTTCCAGTGTTACTCGGCAACAAGCTGGGAGGGTTATGTTATCCTGGGTAACTGATTGAAAAGCTGGGAGGGCTGATGTTACTCAGTAGCAAGCTGGTTGGGTTGTGGAGGACTCGTGCTCCTGTACCCATCTTGTCAGGAGTACCTGAAGGGAGGAGACACTGTGTAGTGTGGTTGTTAGGTAAGACACATACACAGCAGTTAGGTATCTTAAGTAAGTAAGTTTATTCAGGTATACACAAATACAGTTATATAGATTATCATACATAGCAACAGATGTGTAGAGAAACGTTTTGCCTACACAGTAGGCTTCTTCAGTCAAGTATGTACGCGAAATGTTTTGAAATAAAGATACCTAGCTGTTGCATGTATGTCTTACCTAACAACCTGTCGGTATTTTATACCATTTTAATATTCACTGTGTAGTATGATGTGCCCATGTCTGCTCACAGCGAGTATATCATGATATGGTCTGGCTTAGTTAGGACTGCTCATATTTTTAAACAGAAAATGAGTGCAATTCAAAATACAGTAATATAGAATGTTTTATTACTAAGTAACTTTCATAAAAATTTAGCAAAAAGTTATTTTGTGCAACAGTAATACTATGTTACATATACAGTGCAGCACATTTTGAAATGATGTACTGTATCATGTTTTGATAATTTGATTCTGAAAGGTAATGAAATTTTGTTTAATGGCTTTGAAGTTGGCTGAATTGCTAATCTAAATATTCTTTTTGGCAGTTTCAGGTATTGAGGCATGAGATGTTATGGAGCCCCTTGGAGTTAATCCTCATATAGTGGATGTGTGGTCCCTGCCAACATGGGCAGCATTGGAGCCCGGCACTCCTCCTATGCTCCCACCGCAGCCTACATCTAACCACAACATTCCTCCTTTCCGAGTTAACAAAACTCTAAATAACAAAATTTGCCTATGGTATGCCAACTTATATTGTAGCTGCTAAGTTTAAACAATAGCTCATCACTTTGTGATACGAGTTGCTACCTTAACTCAAGGGCTGAGTGTATATCTGTGGTATGCAGTACAGACAAGATGATGAATTGAACACATATGCAACATCTGGGTATCTTTATTTGGCAAAAAATCTACAAAATAAAGGTACCCAGATGTTGTGCATGTGTCTAATTCATCAAGGTCAAAAACCAAATTATAAAATCAAAATAAAATATTTACTAATAAAAACCCTTCATAAGAGGGAAGGACCCTTGCTGTGGTGAACTAGCTCTTGATCTGAGTAATCCTTTCCTTGGATCAGATTCGAATAGCACCCCCAACCCTCTATCTCCTTTTGGCCTCATAATGGGAATATTTCCCTGTATTAGACAGAAGGAAAATGAATCGCTATTGGTCGTGATTTAACATGGCTGATATTAATAGTGCTGTATTGGTTGGATCATTCTACCTAATGGAAATTAAATCATCTCGGTGCATGTTAGGTGAACCTCAGGTGAGACATTAGGCAGACATCTGTTAAGCTTCTGGATATATGACACTGTATGTGAATTGTGGATCACTGAAAGCATTGACTTACCTTGACTTACGAGTGTCCCAACTTACAAGTTTTCCAAGTTGTGAGCCGTCGCTACGTTGATTTTTAGCGTTGAGTTGCGAGCAAAATCCAAGATACAGTACAAGCAAGTTTCAGATACGCCACAACTAGTTGGCACAGTGAACGCCACAACATCCACCCAACATCCTAGCGTTTTGTGCATTTATTTTGCCAAGTTTCTTTTTTCTAACCATGGATCCTAAGAAAGTAAGTGCAAAGGACAGTGCTGAGAAGAAGAGGATGATGTCCATTGAATTAAAGCATGAAATCATAGAAAAACATGAAAAAATTGCTTTTGTTTCAGTGTTTTCTTTATGAAACTAGTGATCTAGTGCAGTTAGCCTCACAAACACTCCGTTTTCTTTTATAATACGACCTCAGAAGGGCAACAATGGGAAGATATGGTCAGAGCGATAATTATTTTTACCTTGGGAGTGGCTGCCATCACTCGTCACATGATGACATCTTTTATTCATTCTAGAGTATATATCATGTTTCGATGTTATTTATATTGTTTATTATGTCATATTAGATCAACTCTAATAGATAAATAAGCTGTAGAGTTGATATTAGTGTTATTTTGAAGTATTTTCTCCTGCCTCCCGAGAGCCAGGAATTCTGCTGGAACTGATTACAGTGGAACCCTGGTTTTCGTCCATAATCCATTCCAGGAGGTCGGCCGAAATCTGAAATGGACGAAAACCGAAGTAATATTTCCCATAAAAAATAATGTAAATCCAATTAATCCGTTCCAGACACCCCAAAAATATTACCAAAAAATACATTTTATAGAGAATAACTACATATAGTTTTACATACAGAAAACAATGAGAAATAAATATAAATGACTAATTTTAATGGATACATGAACATTTAAATCACTATTACATACATACCTTTATTGAAGATTCTTTTTAGCGTGTGGAACAAGGCGAGCAGGGGAGCGGGAAGAGAGGTTATTGTTTGGAATACATTCATAACTGATGAAATTAAGACACATGTGCAACATCTGGGTATCTTTATTGTAGACGTTTCGCCATCCAGTGGCTTTATCAATACAAATTCCAGGACATAACTTGAAGACAGTAGAGCTATATACAGAAGACGAGGTAATCAGTCCCTCAACCTTGGAGTTGGTGCGAAGAGCACCATAGTCCTGGAGATTCTGAAGCAGAAGCAAGGAGCCTGGCACTTGTATATTAACGTCAGGTGGAAAGGGGACGTGTAGCAGACGAGGGCATAGTCACTGGTAAGTGGGATTCCCCAGTGGAAGTAGGTCCTACCCAAAGAGATGGGTTAGTAGTAGTAGTAGTAGTAGTAGTAGTCGTGAAGATTGTGTGCATGTCCTCAGAATCAAGATTCCATGATGTTGCAGTGTCTGACAAGTTGTACATTCATAACTCCTGGTGAGCTCGGCCACACGTACACCACTTTCATATTTTGCTACAAGCTCTTTCTTGAATTCTGTTGTGTTTCTCACCTTCTTTACCAAAAGGTTGGCACTAGGAATTTTCTTTGGCCCTATGGTGGCTTATTTCGCAGTCGCACTCAATAAACAAACACAAAAAACAATAGATTGTGAAATGTTTTGGATGAATGCACTGAGTATTGCTCACTGAGCAAGTGACAGAGGCAGATTGAGTCACGTATGTGTGAGCGGCCGTATCTGATACGGACAATTTCCAAGCAGAGGTACGAAACCCGGGGTAAAATTTCGCTCAAAAGAGTGGTTGAAATCCGAATTGTACAATATCTGCACCGGACGAAATCTGGGGTTTCACTGTAATGGCATTTGAGTTAATTTCAATGAGGAAAATTGATTGGATATATGAGCAAATTGAGTTGTGAGCTGAGTCATGGAATGAATTAAACCCGTAAGTCAAGGTACCACTGTAGTACTACATAAAGAGACCGAGACAGAAGCTAGAGAAACAGGCAAGAGTAACAGGGAAGTCCTGTAGTGGATCATGGTATACTTATAAGAAGGGAAAAATGTATTATTATCTGGGAAGAGGCATCAGAATTGGCCTTAGTCTTGTGGATCAATGAAATTATGTATGAGAGTACTGAAGAAATACAGGACAGTGGTCATGTTGACTTGTTCTTCCCTTGTGAGGAAAAAGTAGTTAATTTAGTACAGTTTCTCCTCGCTTTACGACAGAGTTCCGTTCCTGAGACCACACTGTTAAATGAATTCGTTACTAAGTGAGGAGCATACCATAATGGTAGTGAGTTTGTGTCAACCATCTTTGATATTGTTTTAATGTCACCTTTGAACCATTTATAACATTTCTGGTATATTTTTAAATGTTTATACACATGTACAGTAGTAAACTGTACGTATATTAAAATAAACAGAATAGAGGAAATCAGCTCTAATATTATTTAGGTATGAATATTGTTCAGAGAGCCCGTCGTAAGTCCGAGGCATTGGTAAACGAGTACGCCGCTAAATGAGGAGAGGCTGTATTGAATGAGTGTATCTTAACTATTATTAGCTCAGTTAAAGAATATATTCTTATTTTTTTTTTTTACGTTTCAATTCAAGAGGATTTGGGTACTTCGATGATGATGATGATGAAAGACTTTTAGATCTACCCTTCCCTTTCTCAGATCAAATTTGATAACTCTGCATTTCCTTGGCACTGTGGCCCTTAGAGGTTAATAGATTCCCCATGAATATAATAATAATAATAATTTGCAAAACTCTAGTAATATTTTAGTGTTTTTTTCACTTGTTAAAATAGTTTGTCGTATACAAACAGAAGAAGCTTCTTTTTACAATATGGATATACAGTATTAGTCAGTCTTGTTTGAATAAAAATCCTAATTTTCTAATTGAATTTATTTTAGGGCTGGTGATATAACCTGTTTGAATGCAGAAGGTATTGTTCACAGCACAAATGAAACTCTTAATGAGCGAAATGGATACAGTGAAAGGCTGCTATATAAAGCAGGATCTGAATTAAAGAATGAGCTTTATAACACCATAAAAAGTAAGTTGCATCTCTACACTATCATTTAATGGGCTTTGATGATGATGAAGGGCTTTTGATCTAAGGAACTGAAGCTTTCCTTTCCTTCCTTGGATCAAATGTAATAATCTCCCATTCCCCAGGTGCTGTATATCCTTTACTGGTTTATATCTTCCCCTTGATTATAATAAACAACTAAGGGAATTTCAATTTTTAGTTTTTGTTGATTTTTAGGAACTGGAGACAGTTCCTAAATTTAATGATAAAAGTTATTGAATTTTGTCGAGAAGTACAGTAGGTCCTCCACTTGCAACCTTAATGTGTTCCTGAAACTTGTTCATTACTTGGGTGCTCCGAACTTTAATCCTGTTTCTCCATAGACACCTATATTACAATGGGAGATGTGTTTTTCAACCATAATATTCTAAATATAAATTCAATTTGCACATTTCTGTTCTCTTGTTATATGTTGGTGTCATTTGGTAGTCAAATAATGGAATCTGGGTTATAACAGTAGTATAGGCCCACTGGTTGTGATATTTCAACTTATGATGTTCTGAGTTTGACATGCTCCTTGTGGAACCAGTTAATGATGTACACACATGGACTCGTTCTTCCGATGCACAGGACTACTCGTGGCCATGGAGGGTGGAAGACGTGCCACTGGAAATTGCTGCTGTGACTGTTGGTAAGCATTGCTGCAACACATGGTGCACTCACTCCTTGCACGAGCTGTGTTCCTCAAAATTTATCTTGGAAACTAGCCGTGGAAAAGGTAATCCATAAACTTTGACATGATGCTGAATATAGTGAAACTGTCAAATAAGAATGAGGTGGTGAAACCCTTGCAAAGTTTTCTACCATTGCTAATATAAAGGATGATGGATACACTGAAGGCATAAAAGTGCCCAATACTTAGGTCACTAGAGGTGCTAACCTCGAGGAATTTTGGATGGGTTATAGCGTCTCAGTCATATTGAACACTTGTCTGGAGGAAATTGACCAAATCCTTGGTCTATGATTTTGGTGTGTTTGGCCTGAGTATGACATGGCAATGTTCTACAGAGTGTCAATGAAGCAGAGACTGTGGAGTTGTTCAACTCTGATACTGTTAGTCTAACCAGTGATGAACTCTTTCAACTGCAGAAGAAAATTGTTTCAGAAAATAAAGATATGATGAAGCCTTGTGTGGTTGAATCACCCCTAGAAAATAAACTTGTTACTATACCAAGAGAATGGGTGAGCAATTCCAGTTCTTTGATAAAGGATTTTAAGACCTTTAGAAGCAAGAGTCAAGACTTTACAAGATTTGCCTGTTTTTTTTTTCTTTTTTATCTTGGAAAAAGGCAATTTACCAACATACTATAGATGTTTTTTCTGAGGAAATCCCCGGTGGCATCAACCTCGAAAGGTACTAAAACTCTATAGAATTTGCCAGTTGAATCAGTCTCTGAAGATGCTTAAATGCCTCAGAAATCAACTCCTGCCACAACTTAGAAATGCCCAAATTCTCCTCAACCAGTTTTATCACACTACTTCACCTTCAAATTAAATCAACCTAAAATAAAGAGGAAACTCCACTTTCGGTAAGACAACGTCAACATGCAAGGTAAATGCTGTACCATACAGTTCTGCAGTATCTGTTTTAATTTGCAAGTATACATTATTTAAACTATTAATTACTGCTTGTAAGTAAAAAAGAATGGTACTGAATGTAAAATAATGGTACATATTTGTAGTAAAAAAAAAAAGTGAAAATGCTCATGCATGCTAGTGGCTTTCTTTGTGATGAACAATATTTTACCACATGTAAACTACACATTGTATATTAGGCAAAGAACTGAATTTTTGAATTAGATATGGAATATTATGGCTGAGGAATGCATCTCCCATTACAATAAGGATGTCTGTGGGAAAACAGGTTCTGTCTAATTAACTGACTTGCAAAAAATTTTAAGGAATGAATTATCATTGTATTTGATAGGCTTGTAGTTGTTGTGTAGGTAATCGAGAATTTATTGACTGCTTTTAATGAGCCTACGTGTAACAAAGTCTTGTAACTTAAGTATAGTACTTTTTAAAATAAATTACAGTGGACCCCCGCATAACGATCAGCTCCCAACTCGACCAATTATGTAAGTGTATTTTTGTAAGTGCTTTTGTAGGTGTATTTTTGAGGGTCTGAAACAGACTAATCTAATTCACAATATCTCTTATGGGAACAAATTTGGTCTATAAAGGCACCCAAACAGATTTCTGGATTGAAATAATATCGTTATGCGGGGGTCCACTGTACTGTAATCATTATTTGTAATTATTTTAATAGCAATTTTATTTTTATAATTATTATTAGCATTTCTATTATTAGTAGCATTTCTATTATTATTATTAGTAGCATTTCTATTATTATTATTAGCATTTTTATTATTATTAGCATTTTTATTATTTGTTTTTTTCAACAAGTCGGCTTTCTCTCACTGAGGCAGGGTGACCCAAAAAGAAAGAAAATCCCCAAAAAGAAAATACTTTCATCATCATTCAACACTTTCACCTCGCTCACACATAATCACTGTTTTTGCAGAGGTGCCCAGAATACAACAGTTTAGAAGTATATACGTATAAAAAGACACAATATATCCCTCCAAACTGCCAATATTCCAAACCCCTAATTTAGAGTGCAGGTATTGTACTTCCCATTTCCAGGACTTGAGTCCGGTTACATAAAATAACCGGTTTCCCTGAATCCCTTCACTAAATATTACCCTGCTCACACTCCAACAGCTCGTCAGGTCCCGAATACCATTTGTCTTCATTCACTCCTATCTAACACGCTCATGCACGCTTGCTGGAAGTCCAAACCCCTCGTCCACAACACCACCTTTACCCCCTCCCTCCAACCTTTTCGAGGATGACCCCTACCCCGCCTTCCTTCTCCTACAGATTTATACGCTCTCCATGCCATTCTACTTTGATCCATTCTCTCTAAATGACCAAACCACCTCAACAAACCCTCTTCAGCCCTCTGACTAATACTTTTATTAACTCCACACCTAAGACTTGATCTACACATTCCCCACCCACTCTAAAACCTCCTTGCCCATCTCCAGTTCTACACTCTGTCTTATCTCTTATTCTTTCAATAATAACCCTACTGTACACTTTTCCTGTTATACTCAGTAAACTTATTCCTGTAGAATTTTTACAATCTTTGTCCCCCTCCCCTTTATATAAAGGGACTATACACCCTCTCTGCCAATCCCTAGGTACCTTCCCATCTTTCATACATTTATTAAACAAAAACACCAACCACTCCAACACTATGTCTCCCCCTGCTTTTAACATTTCTGTCATGATCCCGTCAGTTCCAGCTGCTTTACCCCCTTTCATTCTACGTAATGCCTCGTGCACCTCCCCCACACTCGCATCCTGCTCTTCTTCTCTCCCAAAAGATGGTATACCTCCCTGGCCAGTGCATGAAATTACCGCCTCCCTTTCTTCGTCGACATTTAAAAGCTTCTCAAAATATTCTTGCCATCTACACAATACCTCCATCTCCCCATCTACTAACTCCCCTACTCTGTTTTTAACTGACAAATCCATTTGTTCCTAGGCTTTCTTAACTTGTTTAACTTACCCCAAATTTTTTTCTTATTTTCATTAAAATTTCTTGACAGTGCCTCTCCCACTCTATCATCCGCTCTCCTTTTGCACTCTCTCACCACTCTCTTCACCTTTTTTTTACTCTTCATATACAGTGGACCCCCTGTTAACGATATTTTTTCACTCCAGAAGTATGTTCAGGTGCCAGTACTGATCGAATTTGTTCCCATAAGGAATATTGTGAAGTAGATTAGTCCATTTCAGACCCCCAAACATACACGTACAAACGCACTTACATAAATACACTTACATAATTGGTCGCATTCGGAGGTGATCGTTATGCGGGGGTCCACTGTACTCTACTCTTCATATAACACTTCTGCTTTGTAAATACCTCTCATAAGCTACCTTTTTCTCCTTTATCACACCCTTTACTTCATCATTCCACCAATCACCCACCCTCCTATAACCACAAACTTCTGCCCCACATTCTAATACTGCATTTTTTAAAACTATTCCAACCCTCTTCAACCCCCCTCCACTACTCATACTTTCACCAGCCTACCTTTCTGCCAATAGTTGCTTATATTTCACCCAAACTTCCTCCTCCCTTAGTTTGTACACTTTCACCTCCCTCTTGTTGTTGACATTTTCCTCTTATCCCATCTACCTCTTACTCTAACTGTAGCTACAACTAGATAATGATCCGATATATGAGTTGCCCCTCTATAAACGTGTACATCCTGGAGCCTACCCATCAACCTTTTATCCACCAATACATAATCTAACAAACTACTTTCATTACGTGCTATATCATACCTTGTATATTCGTTTATCCTCTTTTTCATAAAATATGTATTACTTATTAGCAAACCTCTTTCTACACATAGCTCAATTAGAGGCTCCCCATTTTCATTTACCCCTGGCACCCCAAATTTACCTACTACCTCCACAACATTTTTACCCACTTTAGCATTAAAATCCCCAACCACAAGTACTCTCACACTTGGTTCAACACTCCCCATGCATTCACTCAGCATTTCTCAAAATCTCTCTCTCTCCTCTATACTTCTCTCTTCCCCAGGTGCATATATGCTTACTATAACCCACTTCTCACATCCAACCTTTATTTTACTCCACATAATCCTTGAATTAATACATTTATAGTTCCAATTTTCCTGCCATAGCTTATCCTTCAACATTATTGCTGCTCTTTCTTTAGCTCTAACTCTACTAGAAACCCCTAACGTAATCCCATTTATTCCTCTCCGCTGATACTCACTCGCCCCCTTCAGCTTTGTTTCACTTAAAGCCAGGACATCCAGCTTCTTCTCATTCATAACATCCACAATCATCTCTTTCTTATCATTCGCACAACATCCACGCACATTCAGACTTCCCACTTTGACAATTTTCCTTTTCTTATTATTTTTAGTAATTATTACAGGAAAAGGGGTTACTAGCCCATCGTTCCCAGCATTTTAGTTGACTTTTACAAGATTCTTATTCCACTTCCCCATGGATATAAGAGAAAAAGTAATAAGAACAAGAACTAAGATAAAATCAAAGAAAACTCAGATGAGTGTGTATAAATAAACGTGTACATGTATATGTAGTGTGACCTAAGTGTAAGTAGAAGTAGCAAGACATACCTGTAATCTTGCATATTTATGAGACAGACAAAAGACACCAGGAATCCTACCATCATGTAAAACAATTACAGGCTTTAGTTTTACACTCACTTGGCAGGACGGTAGTACCTCCCTGGGTGGTTGCTGTATACCTACCTACTACCTATTATTATTATTATTATTATTATTATTATTATTATTATTATTATTATTATTATTATTATTATTATTATTATTATTATTATTAGCATTTTTATTATTATTAGCACTTTTATTATTATTATAATTATTATTATTACTCTTTCTGTTAGGAAATGTATATTTGTTGTTTCTTGCCAGCTTGCAGGACGGGTGAGGTTTGTGTAACTGATGGTTACAAATTATCTGCCCGCTATGTCATTCATACAGTTGGTCCACGCTACAATATCAAATACCAAACTGCTGCTGAGAGTGCCCTATACAACTGCTACAGGTATCTATTTTTGGTGTCATATGATGTTATGATGGACAATGTTTTAGTGAGAGAAACTAGAGCCAAATTATACCTGCAGCTGTGTTTATATAGGAAGTACTCTGGCTAGTTTAGTCATTTTCACTTAAAATTTGATCAAGATGAATGATTTGATGTTGGTGAAAAGCTCTGTGATACAAGGAATTGGAGCCACATTTCCTTTCCATTGGTTGACTCTGATTACCTAGGCATTGTGTGGCCCTGGAAGGTTCAGTGATTCCTCTTCAGTTTTTTTTTTCTTTCCCAGACGAACTTTGGAATGTGCAGTGGAGAAAAAGATGCGATCTTTGGCTTTTTGTGTGATCAACTCGGTGAGAAGAGGGTTTCCCCCAGACCAAGGAGCTCACATTGCTCTACGTAAGTTATGATCACCAACACTATTGGTACAGGTGTCCCCTTCTTTATATGATAATAATAATAATAATAATAATAATAATAATAATAATAATATAATCTATTTCTACAATTACGTGATATAACTTATACAGACCTAGCTGACATCAGTGACATGCTATATAGAAAGCCCCTTGTTATGCAGAGCATTTTGGGCAAATTAAGTTCATTTTGTCCCCAGGATGTTGTGATGTAGTTCAGCTGGGCTTGTGAGGTCTCTGGGGAGACCTAATTTAACCAATTATATGGTCACATCTTGCCTTGGCAAATGTCTGTAGCCACGCCCACGTCTGAGGTCTTTTGTTCTTGACGGCGTCAAATCCAGGCGTCAGGTCGTACACGTGGTTGTGGAGGGTGCTTGGACCATGATATAAGCCCAAGGAACAGCTGAGCAGAGAGATTCGAGCGGAGCTGCTGCTGGGGTGCAGAGCTCCTGAGCAGAGACTTCGAGCGGAGCTGCTGCTGGGGTGCAGGGCTCGGGAGAAGGCTGCTGAAGTCTCTGGAGGAGACTGTTGGAGGCATTGGGCAGAGTACTGGCTTGGCGCATTACTCGTGCTGTATAGGTCTTGGGACCTGTGGCTTAGTTCCTGTAGTGAACTGTCCTCTGTGCTATATTGTAAGTTATATTCATTTTCGTCAAGTTGATTGTATTTCCCTGTCTCACTGCTTATGTGTACCATCCCATTTATCTAAACCACAATAATGCTCTGTTCCCAAATATATTATTGTACAAAGACTTAATAATAAACTGTGTTTGAGTAGAATAGTAATATTCACTGCCCACCGTTATTTATTCTTTTTTCTTATATTTTATTATGTTTATATGAGTGAAGAATGGGCGAGGCATATGTTAGTGAGTAGTGTAGAGTTAATGAGAGTGTCGTGGTGGTCACCACTGACCTGTCATTACCTACCTACCTCCGCTAATCATCTCGCTCCTACCACCTCGCCTGCCTCTCCCCTGCCTACATAATCCCTTACTCCCATATTCCCCACTTATATCCTATTCAATCATTACCCCCCTACATGTCATGTAGGGGGTAATGATTGACAAAAATGAATATAACTTACAATATAGCACAGAGGACAGTTCACTACAGGAACTAAGCCACAGGTCCCAAGACCTATACAGCACGAGTAATGCGCCAAGCCAGTACTCTGCCTAATGCCTCCAACAGTCTCCTCCAGAGACTTCAGCAGCCTTCTCCCGAGCCCTGCACCCCAGCAGCAGCTCCGCTCGAAGTCTCTGCTCAGGAGCTCTGCACCCCAGCAGCAGCTCCGCTTGAATCTCTCTGCTCAGCTGTTCCTTGGGCTTATATCGTGGTCCAAGCACCCTCCACAACCACATGTACGACCTGACGCCTGGATTTGACGCCGTCAAGAACAAAAGACCTCAGACGTGGGTGTGGCTACAGACATTTGCCAAGGCAAGGTGTGACCATATAATTGGTTAAATTAGGTCTCCCCAGAGACCTCACAAGCCCAGCTGAACTTCATCACAATGTGACCCACACCAGTCGGGTAACACCCAGGTACCTACTTCCTGCTAGGTGATATGTAGTAGATACATATGTTCAAAGTCCATGGCAGCTGTAGTTATCTCAGTCAGGTCAGCACTTAATTCTTCATTAAAGATGTCATTATCCTCTGGGAACTGCAATGATAACAGGGGGGGGGGGGGGAATTTATGTAGTACAAAAGGAAGCACTGGTAGAAATTGCCCATTACATAAAAATGAATTTGCATAAAGTAAACCAGAGGTTACTGGATGTTTAAGCCCTGTGTCTTTTGGAGGTTTCTTAGATGGAGGAAAAAGCAAGAATTTAGGTAAATGAACATGCTTCATGCCAGCTGCACACACACAAGCACTGTACCACTGGTTGGTTAAAGCTTCACCCTTCAAAGAGAGAACTTTGATGCTGAAGAGCTCTTGATCCAAGGCACTGGAGCTGCCCTTCCTCAAATAAAACTTTATTGGTTCCCATTTCCCAGGTGCTGTATGACCATTATGGGTTAAGTGTTTTCCCATGAATATAATAACTTGACAGAGTTGGGTCTTAGCATGATCTGAGAAATGTATCCCCAAAATGTTTCTCAGCCCCTGTAGCTCAGTGTATGTGATAGGAATAGTGCAGAGTATGACATAAACTTCTGATACATTTAAATGTTAGAGTTGAAGATTTGATGTAATTCGTAAGAGGCATTCACAAGTTATCTCATGGAAACTAGTATCCTGATTTCTTCCAATAAAAATGGCAAATTAGAACAATACAGCCAAAATTTAATTTAAAACCTTCCACTAAGACACACTAGCTTTGAACATTTAAAATCAGTCTGAAGAGGTATTCTCTAGTTATCTCAGAGTTCAATATCTCAAAATGAACCAGCACTTCAAATTTGAAGCCTCGATGAAGTTGCATTGTCAAGTTATTAACATTAAGGTTTTGAAGCTGATTAGATGAGGCATTTACAAATTACTGGATCATATTAAATCTCATTTTTCCATTTTTTCCAATGTCTTTGTGGAAATTAGGGACTTGGGACCTACACTGGCTATTATGTGAGCCAAGTATTGGGTGACAATGTAGGGATTGGGTTGCATTCCTACCTCTGAATTTTCAAATCTGTGGGATAGTCATGGGTAGTTTCAAGAGGGTCAGCTGGTTTGGTGTTCACATGTTATTAATATTTGTAAGTAAATGCTCCAAGTTTAATTTAAATGTCAAGATAAGTCTTTTTCAATGAGGGTTTTATATAGAATGGTGTAGCAATTTTTTTTAAATTCATGAAAAGATTGTTATTCCCATAATTACAGGCACTGTGAGGCGATTCTTGGAACATTGGGGGCAAAACCTGGAACGAATCCTCTTTGTTGCTGACAGCATAGATGTTAGTATTTATGAGATTTTGATGCCACTTTACTTTCCAAGGTCATCACAAGAAGAAGACAGTAGTTGTTATCTCCTACCTGTGAGTATTTCTTAAAATTCATGGTGTGCAAAGGTGTACAGATATGTGGTAGAAAGTACTGTAGCATGATGTGAATGAGACTTTTTTTTTATGAGAATTTTTTTTAATGAACTGTCCGTATGCCACAGAGGCAGGGTGACCTAAAAAGAAAAATGAAAGTTTTTATTTTTAAATTTAGTAATTTATACAGGAGAAGGGGTTACTAGTCCCTTGCTCCCAGCATTTTAGGTGTCTCTTATGACATGCATGACTTGCAGAGAAAGAATTCTTTTCCACTTCCCCAAGGAAGAAGTAGCAAGATATACCTGGTATCCTGTGTTTTTTTTTTTTCTCTCTCGACAAGTTGCCGGTCTCCCACCGAGGCAGGGTGACCCAGAAAGAAAGAAAATCCCCAAAAAGAAAATACTTTCATCATCGTTCAACACTTTCACCTCACTCATACATAATCACTGTCTTTGCAGAGGTGTTCAGATCTGACAGTTTAGAAGTCCCTCCAAACTGTCAATATCCCAGACCCCTCCTTTAAAGAGCAGGCATTGTACTTCCCATTTCCAGGACTCGAGTCTGGCTATATAAAAATAACCGGTTTCCCTGAATCCCTTCACTAAATATTACCCTGCTCACACTCCAACAACTCGTCAAGTCCCAAAAACCATTCGTCTCCATTTACTCCTATCTAACACGTTCGCACACGCTTGCTGGAAGTCCAAGCCCCTCGCCCACAAAACCACCTTCACCCCCTCCCTCCAACCTTTTCGAGAATGACCCCTACCTGTCCTTCCTTTTCCTACAGATTTATATGCTCTCCAAGTCATTCTGCTTTGATCCATTCTGTAAATGACCAAACCACCTCAACAACCCCTCTTCAGCCCTCTGACTAATATTTTTACTAACTCCACACCTCCTAATTTCCACACACCGAATTCTGTGCACAATATTTACACCACACATTGCCCTTAGACAGGACATCTCCACTGCCTCCAGGCACCTCCTCACTGCAGCATTTGCAACCCAAGCTTCACACCCATATAAGAGTGTTGGTACCAATATACTTTCATACATTCCCTTCTTTGCCTCCATAGATAATGTTTTTTGTCTCCACAGCTACCTCAATGCACCACTCACCTTTTTTCCTTCATCAATTCTATGGTTAACCTCCCCTCATAAACCCATCTGCTGACAAGTCATCTCCCAAATACAGTATCTGAAAACACTCATTTCTTCCATACTCCCTCTCTCCAATGTTATATCCAATTTTTCTTTATCTAAATCATTTGATACCTCATCATCTTACTCTTATCTATGTTCACTTTAAACTTTCTACCTTTACACACACTCCCAAACTCGTCTACTAACCTTTGCAGCTTTTCTTTAGAATCTCCCGTAAGCACAGTATGATCAGCAAAAAGTAACTGTTTTTGAGACAAAAAAAAAAAAAAAAAAAGACATCAGCAATCCTACCATCATGTAAAACAGTTAAAGGTTTCAGTTTCACAGTGATGAGATTTGCGTAGATTTAATAAAACCTTTCTCCAGTAATCGCTCGGAAACAAAATAAGAAAAGTGATTTTCTTATACGTATAGCATTATGCATAGTGCAGGCACACGTGCAAATAATCCCATGAATCTTGCCCAGGATACATTACACACTATTCAGCAAAAGTTCTTGACCATCTGTTAAGAGCTAAAGACAGTTGCTTAAATGGTGCAAAATAAAACTTTTGGTATGTTTAGACTGGGCTGAGAATAGGTCAACGTGGCAGTGTTAAGTTCTTCCTCTGCCCTGCTTTATATTTTACTAGGTTCTAAAAACACATTGTGTTCCTTTGTGTTTTTTTTTTTTTTTTTTTTGTTAAGTCTTAGTCGTTTCTTTTCCACAATGTTATTATTATTCGAGACATTACATGGCAGAAAAGCATAAGCTCCAAATTCACATGGGGGGGGGGAGGGGGGAATGCAGGTATAGGAGAGATTGGAGCTATGAAGCTTAAGTTAACATGCTTGGTTATGGGGCTCTGAGCCTAACTTACAGGTGCAGAAGACAATATCTACACTTTCCACAAACAGACGAAACATTAAGGAATCAGTTTGTTTACTAACTTTGATTTTTGGCCATAGTGATATTTTTATCTGCTGTGTAACACTTCATATACACTTTTTCTTTTTTCCACACACCAGCTGTCTCCCACTGATGTAGGGTGACTCTAAAAAAGAGGACATGCTTACACCATCATTCATTCAAATTTTATCTTGCCAGAAGTGTGCTGACATTACAGTTCAGATGACATTTCAAACTGCAAGATCCCCATCCCTCCTTCAGAGTGCAGGCACCAACTCTCACTAAATTTGTGAGATATGCCATCAAAAGTGGTAGAACTTGCATAAAATTTAACACCTGCCCTGATGAATAAAAGCTTGTAAAGCTACCATAACTATTGAATCCACAATTTAATGCTTGATGATATTTTCATTGTTTTGCTGAAGTCTCCAAGGTTATTCTGGCAGATTAAATTGTTTTTGTTTTTTGTGCCACCTGAGTGGCTAGTTTATTGTGCACCTGCAACTCATCCTGTGAGCAGTAGTGCAAAAAACAGGATTACAAAGGTCACAATGGTACTTTGTCAGACCCCACTGATCATTGTTACATCACTAAGAAAGGAATATTAGTCATTTTATATTTTACAGCTACATAATATAGTTGGTGTACACAGTACAGTAAGGAGTACTATCTCAAAAAATTACTACCTTATTACCACTAAAAAATAACTGGGTTACAATTTCTGTAAAGACGGTTTGTTCATCTATTTGATGCCAAATGTTGATATAACCTCAAGGTTTCAGATATCTTATCATTAACAATGAGGTGTTTTGCCACATCCTGTAAGGTTTGCATGGAGGCATCTCTGAAAGGTTGTATGTTTGGACACTAAGATATAATGGTCCAGTGTATGGATCTGTCTCTGTCCACATACTTTCCTTATTAGAAAACCCATTCTGTATGATGGATTATGACCAGAATGTCATCATACATGATTGGTGTATTAATGAAACAGTTTTCTCACTAACCCCTTTAAAATGTTCTCTAGATCAAGATAACTATACAGTATTGTGCGTGTAATTTAAAAAATTATGTACAGTACCTTGCTCTTCCCTTCACTACCTCACCTCTCTTAATATGTGCAGTAGTAAGGCACATTTCAAGCATATTCACAAATAACACAAGGTACTTATCTTATCTCTTATTGGTACTTGTTGGTACAAGTTATTTTATTTTTTTTTTATATTTTATTTATTTTTAATATTTTTATTATATGTGGAGTCAAAAAACGTTATCTATGGAGGCAAAGAAGGGAATGTATGAAAGTATAGTAGTACCAACACTCTTATATGGGTGTGAAGCTTGGGTGGTAAATGCAGCAGCGAGGAGACGGTTGGAGGCAGTGGAGATGTCCTGTTTAAAGGGCAATGTGTGGTGTAAATATTATGCAGAAAATTCGGAGTGTGGAAATTAGGAAAAGGTGTGGAGTTAATAAAAGTATTAGTCAGAGGGCAGAAGAGGGGTTGTTGAGGTGGTTTGGTCATTTAGAGAGAATGGATCAAAGTAGAATGACATGGAAAGCATATAAATCTATAGGGGAAGGAAGGCGGGGTAGGGGTCATCCTCGAAAGGGTTGGAGAGAGGGGGTAAAGGAGGTTTTGTGGGCAAGGGGCTTGGACTTACAGCAAGCGTGCGTGAGCGTGTTAGATAGGAGTGAATGGAGACGAATGGTACTTGGGACCTGACGATCTGTTGGAGTGTGAGCAGGGTAATATTTAGTGAAGGGATTCAGGGAAACCGGTTATTTTCATATAGTCGGACTTGAGTCCTGGAAATGGGAAGTACAATGCCTGCACTTTAAAGGAGGGGTTTGGGATATTGGCAGTTTGGAGGGATATGTTGTGTATCTTTATATGTGTATGCTTCTAAACTGTTGTATTCTGAGCACCTCTGCAAAAACAGTGATAATGTGCGAGTGTGGTGAAAGTGTTGAATGATGATGAAAGTATTTTCTTTTTGGGGATTTTCTTTCTTTTTTGGGTCACCCTGCCTCGGTGGGAGACGGCCGACTTGTTGAAAAAAAAAAAAATTTATTATTGTTATAATTATTATTATTGGTGTGGGATGCTATAATTTGGAGGCCATTGAAGTGTGGTGTCTGTACTTCTGACAAGACAGCTATTGAATGAATGAATGATGGTGAATGTGTTAACTGTTTTAA
The DNA here is from genome assembly GCF_038502225.1 of Cherax quadricarinatus. Lineage (NCBI taxonomy): Eukaryota > Metazoa > Arthropoda > Malacostraca > Decapoda > Parastacidae > Cherax > Cherax quadricarinatus. The sequence goes on along the minus strand of NC_091355.1, from coordinate 10,596,729 downwards.
TCCCTCCTTTTGTGGGCGATGGCCAGTACAATAAAGTTTTTTTTTTTGTATTTATTATTCTGTATTAATATTTTAATTCTGTATATACTGTACTGTAGTAATTTATTATGTAAAGTATGTATACTGTACTAGGTAGTAGGTTGGTAAACAGCAACCACCCAGGGAGGTACTACCGTCCTGCCAAGTGAGTGTACAACGAAAGCCTGTAATTGTTTTACATGATGGTAGGATTGCTGGTGTCTTTTGTCTGTCTCATAAACGTGCAAGATTTCAGGTATGTCTTGCTACTTCTACTTGCATTTAGGTCACACTACACATACATGTACAAGCATATATATACACACACACACCCCTCTGGGTTTTCTTCTATTTTCTTTCTAGTTCTTGTTCTTGTTTATTTCCTCTTACCTCCATGGGGAAGTGGAACAGAATTCTTCCTCCGTAAGCCATGCGTGTTGTAAGAGGCGACTAAAATGCCGGGAGCAAGGGGCTAGTAACCCCTTCTCCTGTATATATTACTAAATTTAAAAAGAGAAACTTTAGTTTTTTCTTTTGGGCCACCCCGCCTCGGTGGGATACGGCTGGTATGTTGAAAGAAGAAGAAGATGTATACTGTATTATTTCCCCTCTGTTTGTCACCACTTATAGCATGGGTCCTTAATTGCCGGGATGTTTATTGTCATTTGTGATGCACTTCCTTCAACATGTGCATGTGGTCATGAAGAGTCATGTGCAGGCAGGCAGTACATTGAACTCATTTTAACAGACTTTGGAAGTATGGCACAAAATCCGTTGGGTCAGTTGATTCAGTTGCAGAATTGTTTGTTATTGTTCTGTGCATGGCAAAACAGATTTATCTTGATCCATCACAATCACCACCTGCTTCCCCTTAATAGTCTGTTAAAATGAGAATTTGCTGTAATTCCATTTTAGATATTAACTGTTCTCCATGGAGAAGTGGAAACAAATCCTACCTCCATAAGCCGTGTGTCGTAAGAGGTGACTAAAATGCTGGGAGCAAGGGACTAGTAACTCTTTCTGAATAAATTACTAAATCTTTCTTTCTTTCAACACACCAGCCGTATCCCACCGAGGCGGGGTGGCCCAAAAGGAAAAACAAAGGTTTCTCCTTTCACATTTAGTAATATATACAGGAGAAGGGGTTACTAGCCCCTTGCTCCTGGCATTTTAGTCGCCTCTTACAACACGCATAGCTTACGGAGGAAGAATTCTGTTCCACTTCCCCATGGAGAAAATTACTAAATATAAAAAGAAATTTTTTTTTTTTAGGGCACCCTACCTCGGTGGGATACAGCTGGTGCATTGAAACAAAAATATTAACTGTATTCATAGAGAAATAAGTGTAGTCCCCTAAATACAACTTTAGCATTTTTCTTAAGTAAGTTTGTTCAGGTGTACACAAATAGTTACATAGATTATTATACATAGCATATGTGTAGAGAGCCTAGGATAACCCAAAAAAGTCAGTGACTTATTTCCATGTGTTATATTGTTTATTAAATTACAGTATAATGTTAATTAAATTTTTATAAGGTCATTAAGACATACTTGCAGTTATATGGAAGTTGTTTGTATTGTTTTGTTTGCATTTTATCCATTATTTTTAGCATAGAGACCAGAATTGCACTACATAATCTAGATAAGGCCTCACTAATGAGATGCACCACTGTAGAATAACTTTTAGTAGCTTGATAAAGCCCACTCTATTGGCAAAACTTCTCCTTACCACTGTGTCAGTATCTTGTACCATTGCATAGCCATAAAGTTAGTAGCTGGTGGAAGTGCTCTGGGAGAGTACAGGATGGGTGTGGAAATGCTCTGGGAGAGTACAGGATTTAAGATAAGTCTGTTTTGGTGTTCCTAATTTAGGTGGATCTTGGAGATGAATATGGGGAACCTGTTATTCCTGGCCGCCAGATTCGCATCATTGATAATCCCCAGCACACATATCAAGGTAAAGTATAACCTTCAGCATTTAGTAAAAGATTCAAACTGTCTGCACTTAGCAGGAAAAATTATGAGCTGGAATTCCTGATGGAAGTTGTAGCATTATTACCATTTCCTAAAAGGCAGTGGGAAAAGGTTTTGCTTGAAGCTGTGTATCAGAATTGTAGCTTCATGCTCAGTATTTTAATATTAATGTATATTTGCTTTTCTCCTAACCCCTTCTCCTGTATAAATTACTAAATGTAAGGAAGATAAGCTTTATGAGGTTTTCTTTTTTGAGTCGCCCTGCCTTGGTGGGAGACAGCCAGTATATTGAAAAAAAAAATTTTTGCTTATCTCGTCTTGCTGTACTGTATTGACTCGAAACAGTGGTCATCCGTAGTAATTTTAGATTTTGAATTTGTGAACCTGTAACAAACCTCTAACTCTATAGCTGAAAGGCATTGTTCTTAAGTTGATGTAGAGTGTATTATTATAAACTTTTAAGTAGAGAGGATAAAGCTCCTCTGTAAATAAAATACTCTTTTAATTTTTTTCTCAAGAAAGGTGTGGTGTCATGTGTAAATATTTTTATTAGTTTAATTTGGGGATTTACAGTGGTTTTGCATGATTTATAAAGAATTACATTTTACTTTGAGTCATGTCCAGTCATAAAACACCTATGTGTTGGCTACTTTAAACTATTACTCTAGAAATTCGTCAAGTGAAAAATATGTTAAGCAAACTGCATTTTTCTTTGGAAGCCCATGTTATAACTTTAGATGGGGACTGGGATGATATTTCCTATCTAATTCTTATTAAATTTTTCCAATCATGAAACGTACAAAAAATACACATGCTCAGCAAAGATGTCATTGCTTAGTAGAGGTATTTACTTCTCTTCTTACAGATGTATAACATGTAAGTGTGAAAAATTAGAGGGTATTACTGTATTTTTCTTGCTTATTACTTCTTGAAATCATTCATCTTTAATATATGCTACTTTGGTTTAGGTGTGACCAGTTCTTACTTGTTTAATACAGTTTGGCATCAGTTTCAAGAGATGATTATTGGCAATGTTTTTGCAGCTATTTAGAGATGAAGTTTTTATTTACTTTTTTTTTGTATTTTTTGTACTGTTTACCCAGGTCATATCATACATGTGGAATATCAAAGAGGTATTTATTTCTGGTGTTGTCTGTGTTTTCTATTGCATCTCTCCAGGAAGTGTTCAAACTCAGGGTCATTATTTTTCTGAGGGGATGGGGGAGAAGGTAGTTGATGAGAGAGAAATAGTGAGTTTGGGTAATCCTCTGTAAGAAAAGCTTCAACTTGGGCTTGGGAGTTTATGATTTTTTTCTAGCTTGAGTTGATTCTATAGTCAAAGGAAAATATTTCCTTTTACCATTTCAGTGATTGGGATGGGAGGTTCATTAATTTATCAAACATAATTTCTTTTGGTTTATTAACTTTCCTGGTGCTCAGTATATAGGAGGATATTTTCCAGGTCTTTATTCCATTAAACCTGTCTGTATGGTAGAAATGTTTGGATGTCTCTGTACTAATTTAGTTAGTGTTGTTGAATATCTTTCAGCAGTTTCTGTAGATATTAATCCCAATGTACAGGAGGGACCCGCTTTACAGCGCTTCACTCTATACAGTGTTTCGCTAATGCAACAGTTTTCAGTTATACCCATTCTTCATTTATTCAGACTTCCTACAATAAATATATTCACCACTCACTATAAGCTAAGGATAGAAATATTTTAAGTAATGCATGTATGTACTGTATATGCATTTTTGAGGCCTAGCTCTATTGCTCACTTAATATATGATAGTGTAAACATGTTATCAGGCTTTTACATGCATTTGAAAGTGAAAACAGGCTATGTTTTGCTTTACATCAGTAGCTCAGAACCTAACCTGCTGTATAAATGGGGCATCCCTGTATATTACTTTTCATGGCTATAATTTTTGTTAATGGATCTGAGGATTCTGTTGGTTAGCCAGGGGTTATTTAGTCTCCCTGTTGTGATCTGTCTATTGCATAGGCCTTGGATATTTTGTAGTATTATTTGGACAAGTTTGTATCTATATCATTGCTAAATTCCCTCTGCCAGTCTGTGTTGTGGATTACCACAATAGTCATTAGCTGATTCCTTGTCATTGAGCTAACTAAGATAATTTGTTTCTAGGGGTAGGTTTCAGATTTTGGTGATTGGAAAGGTAGACTGATGATTGGTTGTTCTGTTCTGTTATATTTTCAGATACAGTACCATCTAGTGATGGGACAGTGGTCTTTGTCATTCGAGTAGGTTTCATGGTATTGATAAGCTATTGTATATTTTCTTTAGGAAATCAGCTTCTTGTGAATATTTAGACTGGATGAGAGTGATAGTGAATCTGCAATTATTAGTTGTCCCTTCTTATTATTTGGTACAGATTAAGTTTTTGAAATTGCCTTCATAGCTTTGATTAGTATGGGATCTGTAGACTGTACATATTGTGATTAAGGTCTTTAGGTTTCTGGTTGTGAATTGCACAAGTATGTGCTTACTAAAACCATCTCTGGTATTGTACATATAGCTTTAATGTATTTTATATCATGGGTACAGTAGACTGCTGTTCCATCTCCCTCTTGTTAGGTCTGTGGTTATGGATGGCTGTTCTCAGGCACCTGCTTTACCCATGTTATTGTAAGAGTAAATAATATTAGGATGGTGTTTAGTGTTTGTAGTAGTGCACTGATGTCTTCATAGTACTTAAGGATCTGGCATTGTAGTTGAATATAGATATGTTCTTGTTATTCCTAAAGGTATTATTTGCAAGGTTGAGTGTGCAATATTTGTCGTATTCATCAGTGGTGAATTGGTTATTATTGACGTCAGAGTGAATCAGTTGGGGACCAGTATCATTCATGAATCACAAGTGGTAGTAGTTCAATAGTAAAACTGATGTAATGTGGTACAAATGTGAGGTAGGAATGCTAATTAAGATGATACAGAATTAGTATAAAATACAGCTTAGAACAATACAAGGATAGTGTAGTACAATAATGCCAAGTAATTGACAGAATGAGGTAGAAAATGAAGTAAGCTATACAAGATCAGTCAAGGTAATACCTGGACTATACCTGGAGAGAGTTTTGGGGGGTCAATGCCCCTGCAGCCCAGTCTATGACCAGGCCTCATGGTGGACCAAGGTCTGATCAACCAGGCTGTTACTGCTAGCCGCAAGCAGTCCAACGTACGAACCACAGCCTGGCTGGTCAGGTACCGACTTTAGGTGCATGTCCAGTGCCTGCTTGAAGACAGCCAGGGGTCTACTGATAATCCCTCTTATGTATGCTGGGAGGCAGTTGAACAGTCTTGGGCCCGTCACACTTATTGTGTTGTCTCTTATCATGCTAATGGCACCCCTGCTTTTCATTGGGGGGATGTTGCATCGTCTGGGAGTGATTTTCGTGTGCAAGTTTGGTACTAATCCCTCTAAAGATTTTCCAAGTGTATATGATCTTGTATCTCTCCCCCGTGTGTTCTAGGAAGTACAGGTTTAGGAACTTCGAGCGTTCCCAGTTATTGAGGTGCTTTATCGCAGTTGCGAGTGCCATGAAGGTTCTCTGTACCTTTTCTAGGTCAGCAATTTCACCTGCCTTGAAAGGTGCTGTTAGTGTGCAGCAATATTCCAGCCTAGATAGAACAAGCGACCTGAAGAGTGTCATCATGGGTTTAGCATCTCTGGTTTTGAAGGTTCTCATTATCGTCCTGTCATTTTTCTAGCAGATATGATTGGTACAATGTTATGGTTCTTGAAGGTGAGATCCTCTGACATGATCACGCCCAGGTCTTTGAGATTAGTTTTTCGCTCTATTGTGTGGTTGGAATTTGTTCTATACTCCGATGAAGTTTTAATTTCCTCATGTTTTCCATATAGGAGTAATTGAAATTTCTCATCATTGAGCTTCATATTGTTTTCTGCAGCCCATTTAAAGATTTGGTTGATGTCTGCCTGGAGTCTTGCAGTGTCTTCAATGGAGGACACTGTCATGCAAATTTGGGTGTCATCTGCAAAGGAAGACACGGCGCTGTGGCCTATATCCCTGTCTATGCCGATATGATGATGAGGAACAAGATGGGAATGAGCACTGTGTCTTGTGGAACAGAGCTTTTCACTGTAGCCACCTCAGTCTTTACTCTGTTGACTACTATTCTTTGTGTTCTATTTGTTAGGAAATTATAGATCCATCTACCAACATTTCCTGTTATTCCTTTATCACACATTTTGTGCGCTATTACACCATGGTCACACTTGTCAAAGGCTTTGCATTCTGTTTGTCTTCTAGAGCATCCAGGTGAGTTGAAAGAAAGAATATATATACATGTATATATATATATATATATATATATATATATATATATATCTAAAGATATATAAATATATATATATGTATATATATATATATATATATATTATATATATATATATATATATATATATATATATATTATATATATATATATATATATATATATATATATATATATATATATATATATATATATATATTCTGTCTTGCCTCTAATTCTTTCAATTTTAACCCTACCGTACACTTTTCCTGGTATACTCATTAAACTTATTCCTCTATAATTTTTACAGTCTCTTTTGTCCCCTTTCCCTTTATATAAAGGGACTGTATATTATTTATTTTATTTATTATCACACTGGCCGATTCCCACCAAAGCAGGGTGGCCCGAAAAAGAAAAACTTTCACCATCATTCACACCATCACTGTCTTGCCAGAAGGGTGCTTTACACTACAGTTTTTAAACTGCAACATTAACACCCCTCCTTCAGAGTGCAGGCACTGTACTTCCCATCTCCAGGACTGAAGTCCGGCCTGCCGGTTTCCCTGAACCCCTTCATAAGTGTTACTTTGCTCACACTCCAACAGCACGTCAAGTATTAAAAACCATTTGTCTCCATTCACTCCTATCAAACACGCTCACGCATGCCTGCTGGAAGTCCAAGCCCCTCGCACACAAAACCTCCTTTACCCCCTCTCTCCAACCTTTCCTAGGCCGACCCCTACCCCACCTTCCTTCCACTACAGACTGATACACTCTTGAAGTCATTCTGTTTCGCTCCATTCTCTCTACATGTCCGAACCACCTCAACAACCCTTCCTCAGCCCTCTGGACAACAGTTTTGGTAATCCCGCACCTCCTCCTAACTTCCAAACTACGAATTCTCTGCATTATATTCACACCACACATTGCCCTCAGACATGACATCTCCACTGCCTCCAGCCTTCTCCTCGCTGCAACATTCATCACCCATGCTTCACACCCATATAAGAGCATTGGTAAAACTATACTCTCATACATTCCCCTCTTTGCCTCCAAGGACAAAGTTCTTTGTCTCCACAGACTCCTAAGTGCACCACTCACTCTTTTCCCCTCATCAATTCTATGATTCACCTCATCTTTCATAGACCCATCCGCTGACACGTCCACTCCCAAATATCTGAATACATTCACCTCCTCCATACTCTCTCCCTCCAATCTGATATTCAATCTTTCATCACCTAATCTTTTTGTTATCCTCATAACCTTACTCTTTCCTGTATTTACCTTTAATTTTCTTCTTTTGCACACCCTTCCAAATTCATCCACCAATCTCTGCAACTTCTCTTCAGAATCTCCCAAGAGCACAGTGTCATCAGCAAAGAGCAGCTGTGACAACTCCCACTTTGTGTGTGATTCTTTATCTTTTAACTCCACGCCTCTTGCCAAGACCCTCGCATTTACTTCTCTTACAACCCCATCTATAAATATATTAAACAACCACGGTGACATCACACATCCTTGTCTAAGGCCTACTTTTACTGGGAAATAATTTCCCTCTTTCCTACATACTCTAACTTGAGCCTCACTACCCTCGTAAAAACTCTTCACTGCTTTCAGTAACCTACCTCCTACACCATACACTTGCAACATCTGCCACATTGCCCCCCTATCCACCCTGTCATACGCCTTTTCCAAATCCATAAATGCCACAAAGACCTCTTTAGCCTTATCTAAATACTGTTCACTTACATGTTTCACTGTAAACACCTGGTCCACACACCCCCTACCTTTCCTAAAGCCTCCTTGTTCATCTGCTATCCTATTCTCCGTCTTACTCTTAATTCTTTCAATAATAACTCTACCATACACTTTACCAGGTATACTCAGCAGACTTATCCCCCTATAATTTTTGCACTCTCTTTTATCCCCTTTGCCTTTATACAAAGGAACTATGCATGCTCTCTGCCAATCCCTAGGTACCTTACCCTCTTCCATACATTTATTAAATAATTGCACCAACCACTCCAAAACTATATCCCCACCTGCTTTTAACATTTCTATCTTTATCCCATCAATCCCGGCTGCCTTACCCCCTTTCATTTTACCTACTGCCTCACGAACTTCCCCCACACTCACAACTGGCTCTTCCTCACTCCTACAAGATGTTATTCCTCCTTGCCCTATACACGAGATCACAGCTTCCCTATCTTCATCAACATTTAACAATTCCTCAAAATATTCCCTCCATCTTCCCAATACCTCTAACTCTCCATTTAATAACTCTCCTCTCCTATTTTTAACTGACAAATCCATTTGTTCTCTAGGCTTCCTTAACTTGTTAATCTCACTCCAAAACTTTTTCTTATTTTCAACAAAATTTGTTGATAACATCTCACCCACTCTCTCATTTGCTCTCTTTTTACATTGCTTCACCACTCTCTTAACCTCTCTTTTTCTCCATATACTCTTCCCTCCTTGCATCACTTCTACTTTGTAAAAACTTCTCATATGCTAACTTTTTCTCCCTTACTACTCTCTTTACATCGTCATTCCACCAATCGCTCCTCTTCCCTCCCGCACCCACTTTCCTGTAACCACAAACTTCTGCTGAACACTCTAACACTACATTTTTAAACCTACCCCATACCTCTTCGACCCCATTGCCTATGCTCTCATTAGCCCATCTATCGTCCAATAGCTGTTTATATCTTACCCTAACTGCCTCCTCTTTTAGTTTATAAACCTTCACCTCTCTCTTCCCTGATGCTTCTATTCTCCTTGTATTCCATCTACCTTTTACTCTCAGTGTAGCTACAACTAGAAAGTGATCTGATATATCTGTGGCCCCTCTATAAACATGTACATCCTGAAGTCTACTCAACAGTCTTTTATCTACCAATACATAATCCAACAAACTACTGTCATTTTGCCCTACATCATATCTTGTATACTTATTTATCCTCTTTTTCTTAAAATATGTATTACCTATAACTAAACCCCTTTCTATACAAAGTTCAATCAAAGGGCTCCCATTATCATTTACACCTGGCACCCCAAACTTACCTACCACACCCTCTCTAAAAGTTTCTCCTACTTTAGCATTCAGGTCCCCTACCACAATTACTCTCTCACTTGGTTCAAAGGCTCCTATACATTCATTTAACATCTCCCAAAATCTCTCTCTCTCCTCTGCATTCCTCTCTTCTCCAGGTGCATACACGCTTATTATGACCCACTTCTCGCATCCAACCTTTACTTTAATCCACATAATTCTTGAATTTACACATTCATATTCTCTTTTCTCCTTCCATAACTGATCATTTAACATTACTGCTACCCCTTCCTTTGCTCTAACTCTCTCAGATACTCCAGATTTAATCCCATTTATTTCCCCCCACTGAAACTCTCCTACCCCCTTCAGCTTTGTTTCGCTTAGGGCCAGGACATCCAACTTCTTTTCATTCATAACATCAGCAATCATCTGTTTCTTGTCATCCGCACTACATCCACGCACATTTAAGCATCCCAGTTTTATAAAGTTTTTCTTCTTCTCTTTTTTAGTAAGTATCTACAGGAGAAGGGGTTACTAGCCCATTGCTCCCGGCATTTTAGTCTCCTCATACGACACGCATGGCTTACGGAGGAAAGATTCTTTTCCACTTCCCCATGGACAATAGAAGAAATAAAGAAGAACAAGAGCTATTTAGAAAAAGGAGAAAAACCTAGATGTATGTATATATATATGCATGTGCGTGTCTGTGAAGTGTGACCAAAGTGTAATATAACATATATATATATATTATATTTATATATATATATATATATTTATATATTATATATATACTTCTACTTACACTTAGGTCACACTACACATACATGTACACATTTATTTATACACACTCATCTGAGTTTTCTTTGATTTTATCTTAATAGTTCTTGGTCTTATTAATTTTCCTTTTATATCCATGGGGAAGTGGAATAAGAATCTTTCCTCCGTAAGCCATGCGTGTTGTAAAAGTCAACTAAAATGCCGGGAACAATGGGCTAGTAACCCCTTTTCCTGTAAAGATTACTAAAAAGAATAAGAAGAAGAAAATTGTCAAAGTGGGAAGTCTGAATGTGCGTGGATGTTGTGCAGATGATAAGAAAGAGATGATTGTGGATGTTATGAATGAGAAGAAGCTGGATGTCCTGGCTTTAAGTGAAACAAAGCTGAAGGGGGTGGGAGAGTTTCAGTGGAGAGGAATAAATGGGATTAGGTCAGGGGTTTCAAATAGAGTTAGAGCTAAAGAAGGAGTAGCAATAATGTTGAAGGATAAGCTATGGCAGGAAAAGAGGGACTATAAATGTATTAATTCAAGGATTATGTGGAGTAAAATAAAGATTGGATGTGAAAAGTGGGTTATAATAAGCGTGTATGCACCTGGAGAAGAGAGAAGTGTAGAGGAGAGAGAGAGATTTTGGGAAATGTTGAGTGAATGCGTGGGGAGTTTTGAATCAAGTGTGAGAGTAATGGTGGTTGGGGATTTTAATGCTAAAGTGGGTAAAAATGTTATGGAGGGAGTAGTAGGTAAATTTGGGGTGCCAGGGGTAAATGTAAATGGGGAGCCTTTAATTGAGCTATGTGTAGAAAGAAATTTGGTAATAAGTAATACATATTTTATGAAAAAGAGGATAAATAAATATACAAGGTATGATGTAGCACGTAATGAAAGTAGTTTATTAGATTATGTATTGGTGGATAAAAGGTTGATGGGTAGGCTCCAGGATGTACATGTTTATAGAGGGGCAACTGATATATCGGATCATTATTTAGTTGTAGCTACAGTTAGAGTAAGAGGTAGATGGGAAAAGAGGAAGGTGGCAACAACAAGTAAGAGGGAAGTGAAAGTGTATAAACTAAGGGAGGAGGAAGTTCGGGTGAGATATAAGCGACTATTGGCAGAAAGGTGGGCTAGTGCAAAGATGAGTAGTGGGGGGGTTGAAGAGGGTTGGAATAGTTTTAAAAATGCAGTATTAGAATGTGGGGCAGAAGTTTGTGGTTATAGGAGGGTGGGGGCAGGAGGAAAGAGGAGTGATTGGTGGAATGATGAAGTAAAGGGTGTGATAAAAGAGAAAAAGGTAGCTTATGAGAGGTTTTTACAAAGCAGAAGTGTTATAAGAAGAGCAGAGTATATGGAGAGTAAAAGAAAGGTAAAGAGAGTGGTGAGAGAGTGCAAAAGGAGAGCAGATGATAGAGTGGGAGAGGCACTGTCAAGAAATTTTAATGAAAATAAGAAAAAATTTTGGAGTGAGTTAAACAAGTTAAGAAAGCCTAGGGAAAATATGGATTTGTCAGTTAAAAACAGAGTAGGGGAGTTAGTAGATGGGGAGATGGAGGTATTGGGTAGATGGCGAGAATATTTTGAGGAACTTTTAAATGTTAAGGAAGAAAGGGAGGCAGTAATTTCATGCACTGGTCAGGGAGGTATACCATCTTTTAGGAGTGAAGAAGAGCAGAATGTAAGTGTGGGGGAGGTACGTGAGGCATTACGTAAAATGAAAGGGGGTAAAGCAGCTGGAACTGATGGGATCATGACAGAAATGTTAAAAGCAGGGGGGGATATAGTGTTGGAGTGGTTGGTACTTTTGTTTAATAAATGTATGAAAGAGGGGAAGGTACCTAGGGATTGGCAGAGAGCATGTATAGTCCCTTTATATAAAGGGAAAGGGGACAAAAGAGACTGTAAAAATTATAGAGGAATAAGCTTACTGAGTATACCAGGAAAAGTGTACGGTAGGGTTATAATTGAAAGAATTAGAGGTAAGACAGAATGTAGGATTGCGGATGAGCAAGGAGGTTTTAGAGTGGGTAGGGGATGTGTAGATCAGGTGTTTACATTGAAGCATATATGTGAACAGTATTTAGATAAAGATAGGGAAGTTTTTATTGCATTTATGGATTTAGAAAAGGCATATGATAGAGTGGATAGAGGAGCAATGTGGCAGATGTTGCAAGTATATGGAATAGGTGGTAAGTTATTAAATGCTGTAAAGAGTTTTTATGAGGATAGTGAGGCTCAGGTTAGGGTGTGTAGAAGAGAGGGAGACTACTTCCCGGTAAAAGTAGGTCTTAGACAGGGATGTGTAATGTCACCATGGTTGTTTAATATATTTATAGATGGGGTTGTAAAGGAAGTAAATGCTAGGGTGTTTGGGAGAGGGGTGGGATTAAATTATGGGGAATCAAATTCAAAATGGGAATTGACACAGTTACTTTTTGCTGATGATACTGTGCTTATGGGAGATTCTAAAGAAAAATTGCAAAGGTTAGTGGATGAGTTTGGGAATGTGTGTAAAGGTAGAAAGTTGAAAGTGAACATAGAAAAGAGTAAGGTGATGAGGGTGTCAAATGATTTAGATAAAGAAAAATTGGATATCAAATTGGGGAGGAGGAGTATGGAAGAAGTGAATGTTTTCAGATACTTGGGAGTTGACGTGTCGGCGGATGGATTTATGAAGGATGAGGTTAATCATAGAATTGATGAGGGAAAAAAGGTGAGTGGTGCGTTGAGGTATATGTGGAGTCAAAAAACGTTATCTATGGAGGCAAAGAAGGGAATGTATGAAAGTATAGTAGTACCAACACTCTTATATGGGTGTGAAGCTTGGGTGGTAAATGCAGCAGCGAGGAGACGGTTGGAGGCAGCGGAGATGTCCTGTTTAAGGGCAATGTGTGGTGTAAATATTATGCAGAAAATTCGGAGTGTGGAAATTAAGAGAAGGTGTGGAGTTAATAAAAGTATTAGTCAGAGGGCAGAAGAGGGGTTGTTGAGGTGGTTTGGTCATTTAGAGAGAATGGATCACAGTAGAATGACATGGAAAGCATATAAATCTATAGGGGAAGGAAGGCGGGGTAGGGGTCGTCCTCGAAAGGGTTGGAGAGAGGGGGTAAAGGAGGTTTTGTGGGTAAGGGGCTTGGACTTCCAGCAAGCGTGCGTGAGCGTGTTAGATAGGAGTGAATGGAGACGAATGGTACTTGGGACCTGACGATCTGTTGGAGTGTGAGCAGGGTAATATTTAGTGAAGGGATTCAGGGAAACCGGTTATTTTCATATAGTCGGACTTGAGTCCTGGAAATGGGAAGTACAATGCCTGCACTTTAAAGGAGGGGTTTGGGATATTGGCAGTTTGGAGGGATATGTTGTGTATCTTTATATGTTTATGCTTCTAGACTGTTGTATTCTGAGCACCTCTGCAAAAACAGTGATAATGTGCGAGTGTGGTGAAAGTGTTGAATGATGATGAAAGTATTTTCTTTTTGGGGATTTTCTTTCTTTTTTGGGTCACCCTGCCTCGGTGGGAGACGGCCGACTTGTTGAAAAAAAAAAAAAAAAAAAAAAAAAAAAAAATATATATATATATATATATATATATATATATATATATATATATATATATATATATATATATATAGATATATATATATATCGTAGGTAGTAGGTTGGTAGACAGCAACCACCCAGGGAGGTACTACCATCCTGCCACGTGAGTGTAAAACAAAAGCCTGTAATTGTTTTACATGATGGTAGGATTGCTGGTGTCCTTTTTTTTCTGTCTCATAAACATGCAAGATTTCAGGTACGTCTTGCTACTTCTACTTACACTTAGGTCACACTACACATACATGTACAAGCACATATATACACACCCCTCTGGGTTTTCTTCTATTTCCTTTCTAGTTCTTATTCTTGTTTATTTCCTCTTATCTCCATGGGGAAGTGGAACAGAATTCTTCTTCCGTAAGCCATGCGTGTTGTAAGAGGCGACTAAAATGCCGGGAGCAAGGGGCTAGTAACCTCTTCTCCTGTATATATTACTAAATGTAAAGGGAGAAACTTTCGTTTTTCCTTTTGGGCCACCCTGCCTCGGTGGGATACGGCCGGTGTGTTGAAAGAAAGAAGAAGATATAATATATATATATATATTTTTACACACTCATCTGAGTTTTCTTTGATTTTATCTTAATAGTTCTTGGTCTTATTACTTTTCCTCTTATATCCATGGGGAAGTGGAATAAGAATCTTTCCTCCGTAAGCCATGCGTGTTGTAAAAGTCAACTAAAATGCCGGGAACAATGGGCTAGTAACCCCTTTTCCTGTAAAGATTACTAAAAAGAATAAGAAGAAGAAAATTGTCACAGTGGGAAGTCTGAATGTGCGTGGATGTTGTGCAATTGATAAGAAAGAGATGATTGTGGATGTTATGAATGAGAAGAAACTGGATGTCCTGGCTTTAAGTGAAACAAAGCTGAAGGGGGTGGGAGAGTTTCAATGGAGAGGAATAAATGGGATTAGGTCAGGGGTTTCAAATAGAGTTAGAGCTAAAGAAGGAGTAGCAATAATGTTGAAGGATAAGCTATGGCAGGAAAAGAGGGACTACAAATGTATAAATTCAAGGATTATGTGGAGTAAAGTAAAGATTGGATGTGAAAAGTGGGTTATAGTAAGCGTGTATGCACCTGGAGAAGAGAGAAGTGTAGAGGAGAGAGAGAGATTCTGGGAAATGTTGAGTGAATGCGTGGGGAGTTTTGAATCAAGTGTGAGAGTAATGGTGGTTGGGGATTTCAATGCTAAAGTGGGTAAAAATGTTATGGAGGGAGTAGTAGGTAATTTTGGGGTGCCAGGGGTAAATGTAAATGGGGAGCCTTTAATTGAGCTATGTGTAGAAAGAAATTTGGTAATAAGTAATACATATTTTATGAAAAAGAGGATAAATAAATATACAAGGTATGATGTAGCACGTAATGAAAGTAGTTTGTTAGATTATGTATTGGTGGATAAAAGGTTGATGGGTAGGCTCCAGGATGTACATGTTTATAGAGGGGCAACTGATATATCGGATCATTATTTAGTTGTAGCTACAGTTAGAGTAAGAGGTAGATGGGAAAAGAGGAAGGTGGAAACAACAAGTAAGAGGGAGGTGAAAGTGTATAAACTAAGGGAGGAGGAAGTTCGGGCGAGATATAAGTGACTATTGGCAGAAAGGTGGGCTAGTGCAAAGATGAGTAGTGGGGGGGTTGAAGAGGGTTGGAATAGTTTTAAAAATGCAGTATTAGAATGTGGGGCAGAAGTTTGTGGTTATAGGAGGGTGGGGGCAGGAGGAAAGAGGAGTGATTGGTGGAATGATGAAGTAAAGGGTGTGATAAAAGAGAAAAAGGTAGCTTACGAGAGGTTTTTACAAAGCAGAAGTGTTATAAGAAGAGCAGAGTATATGGAGAGTAAAAGAAAGGTGAAGAGAGTGGTGAGAGAGTGCAAAAGGAGAGCAGATGAAAGAGTGGGAGAGGCACTGTCAAGAAATTTTAATGAAAATAAGAAAAAATTTTGGAGTGAGTTAAACAAGTTAAGAAAGCCTAGGGAAAGTATGGATTTGTCAGTTAAAAACAGAGTAGGGGAGTTAGTAGATGGGGAGATGGAGGTATTAGGTAGATGGCGAGAATATTTTGAGGAACTTTTAAATGTTAAGGAAGAAAGGGAGGCGGTTATTTCATGCACTGGTCAGGGAGGTATACCATCTTTTAGGAGTGAAGAAGAGCGGAATGTAAGTGTGGGGGAGGTACGTGAGGCATTACGTAGAATGAAAGGGGGTAAAGCAGCTGGTACTGATGGGATCATGACAGAAATGTTAAAAGCAGGGGGGGATATAGTGTTGGAGTGGTTGGTACTTTTGTTCAATAAATGTATGAAAGAGGGGAAGGTACCTAGGGATTGGCGGAGAGCATGTATAGTCCCTTTATATAAAGGGAAAGGGGACAAAAGAGACTGTAAAAATTATAGAGGAATAAGCTTACTGAGTATACCAGGAAAAGTGTACGGTAGGGTTATAATTGAAAGAATTAGAGGCAAGACAGAATGTAGGATTGCGGATGAGCAAGGAGGTTTCAGAGTGGGTAGGGGATGTGTAGATCAAGTGTTTACATTGAAGCATATATGTGAACAGTATTTAGATAAAGGTAGGGAAGTTTTTATTGCATTTATGGATTTAGAAAAGGCATATGATAGAGTGGATAGAGGAGCAATGTGGCAGATGTTGCAAGTATATGGAATAGGTGGTAAGTTATTAAATGCTGTAAAGAGCTTTTATGAGGATAGTGAGGCTCAGGTTAGGGTGTGTAGAAGAGAGGGAGACTATTTCCCGGTAAAAGTAGGTCTTAGACAGGGATGTGTAATGTCACCATGGTTGTTTAATATATTTATAGATGGGGTTGTTAAGGAAGTAAATGCTAGGGTGTTTGGGAGAGGGGTGGGATTAAATTATGGGGAATCAAATTCAAAATGGGAATTGACACAGTTACTTTTTGCTGATGATACTGTGCTTATGGGAGATTCTAAAGAAAAATTACAAAGGTTAGTGGATGAGTTTGGGAATGTGTGTAAAGGTAGAAAGTTGAAAGTGAACATAGAAAAGAGTAAGGTGATGAGGGTGTCAAATGATTTAGATAAAGAAAAATTGGATATCAAATTGGGGAGGAGGAGTATGGAAGAAGTGAATGTTTTCAGATACTTGGGAGTTGACGTGTCGGCGGATGGATTTATGAAGGATGAGGTTAATCATAGAATTGATGAGGGAAAAAAGGTGGGTGGTGCGTTGAGGTATATGTGGAGTCAAAAAACGTTATCTATGGAGGCAAAGAAGGGAATGTATGAAAGTATAGTAGTACCAACACTCTTATATGGGTGTGAAGCTTGGGTGGTAAATGCAGCAGCGAGGAGACGGTTGGAGGCAGTGGAGATGTCCTGTTTAAGGGCAATGTGTGGTGTAAATATTATGCAGAAAATTCGGAGTGTGGAAATTAGGAGAAGGTGTGGAGTTAATAAAAGTATTAGTCAGAGGGCAGAAGAGGGGTTGTTGAGGTGGTTTGGTCATTTAGAGAGAATGGATCAAAGTAGAATGACATGGAAAGCATATAAATCTATAGGGAAAGGAAGGCGGGGTAGGGGTCGTCCTCGAAAGGGTTGGAGAGAGGGGGTAAAGGAGGTTTTGTGGGTGAGGGGCTTGGACTTCCAGCAAGCGTGCGTGAGCGTGTTAGATAGGAGTGAATGGAGACGAATGGTACTTGGGACCTGACGATCTGTTGGAGTGTGAGCAGGGTAATATTTAGTGAAGGGATTCAGGGAAACCGGTTATTTTCATATAGTCGGACTTGAGTCCTGGAAATGGGAAGTACAATGCCTGCACTTTAAAGGAGGGGTTTGGGATATTGGCAGTTTGGAGGGATATGTTGTGTATCTTTATATGTGTATGCTTCTAGACTGTTGTATTCTGAGCACCTCTGCAAAAACAGTGATAATGTGCGAGTGTGGTGAAAGTGTTGAATGATGATGAAAGTATTTTCTTTTTGGGGATTTTCTTTCTTTTTGGGCCACCCTGCCTCGGTGGGATACGGCCGGTGTGTTGAAAGAAAGAAGAAGATATAATATATATATATATATATATATATATATATATATATATATATATATATATATATATATATATATATATATATATATATATATATATATATATATAGATATATATATATATCGTAGGTAGTAGGTTGGTAGACAGCAACCACCCAGGGAGGTACTACCATCCTGCCACGTGAGTGTAAAACGAAAGCCTGTAATTGTTTTACATGATGGTAGGATTGCTGGTGTCCTTTTTTTCTGTCTCATGAACATGCAAGATTTCAGGTATGTCTTGCTACTTCTACTTACACTTAGGTCACACTACACATACATGTACAAGCACATATATACACACCCCTCTGGGTTTTCTTCTATTTTCTTTCTAGTTCTTATTCTTGTTTATTTCCTCTTATCTCCATGGGGAAGTGGAACAGAATTCTTCCTCCGTAAGCCATGCGTGTTGTAAGAGGAAACTAAAATGCCGGGAGCAAGGGGCTAGTAACCTCTTCTCCTGTATATATTACTAAATGTAAAAGGAGAAACTTTCGTTTTTCCTTTTGGGCCACCCCGCCTCGGTGGGATACGGCCGGTGTGTTGAAAGAAAGAAGAAAGATATATATATATCCTTGTACTGTTAATAGTGTATCTGTCTTTATACTGCACTCATTTAAAGCAAAAATTTAACACATTGGCCATTACTGAGGTAGGGTGATCCAAAAAAAAAAATCACCATCAGTCATTCATTTGCTATTTTCTAGAAGTATACTGATATCATAGAACAGATAACCATCCAAATTTCAGCATTCTCACAGAGACTTCAAAATACAACCAATGCTCTTATCACCTCCAGGGCTCGAGTCTGGTTAACTAGTTTTCCTGAATCCCTTCATGAATGTTACCTTATTCACACTCCAACAACACAAGTCATAACATACACTATTAATTTAGAACGAAAGTTAAATATCCAGTAGTATGGCTAAGGAGCATGATACTGTGCCACCATAAAATGAGCATGGTTGGAATACTTTGCAGTGACGCTTTACTCCCTGCCCAGGTGTAACTTGCCCTCCATCTGAATACTAAACTCTCAATTTGCACACTACATGACGGCAAGACATTAAGGTGGTGTGGGTAATCCCCTTGTGCCTCCATGTTTTATTCATACTTTATAGTTTTAAGTGCTCTGATTTACATTTGAATTTAATCTGAGATTTCATGGGTAAACTACCTGTTAGATTTTCCTGAAGTATGCTCATACATGCAAAAACTAAGTGTGCTAGAGAATGGAAAATGGACAGAAGACAAAGGACCCAGGAAAATAAAAAGATTAGTCAGAGAGCCAGATACGAGTATGCACAGATAAGGAGGGAAGCCCAGTGACAATATGAAAACGACATATCATCGAAAGTCAAGTCTGACCTGAAGCTGTTGTATAGCCACATCAGGAGGAAGACAGCAGTCAAGGACCAGGTAATCAAGCTGAGGAAAGAAGGTGGGGACCTCACAAGAAAGGACCAAGGAGTATGTGAGGAGCTCAACATGAGATTTAAGGAAGTATTTACAGTGGAGACAGAAAGGACTTTGAGAAGTCAGAATAGAGGGGTACTCCAACAAAGGAAATGCCATCAAGTGCTGGATGAAATACAACTGAGGAGGAGGTGAAGCAGCTAAGTGAACTTGATACCTCAAAGGCAGTGGGACTGGACAATCTCTCTCCATGGGTCCTTTGAGAGGGAGCGGAGATGCTGTTTGTGTCACTAACAACAATTTTCAACACATCCATAGAAATTGGGCAACTACCTGAGGTATGGCAGATGGCAAATGCAGTCATAATTTTTAAGAAAGGAGACAGACACGAGGCACTAAACTACAGACCAGTGTCACTGACGTGTATAGCATGCAAATTCGTGGAGAAGATTATCAGGAGGAGAGTGGTGGAGCGCCTAGAAAGGAATGAGCTAATCAACCACAACCATCACAGTTTCAGGCAGGTCATAGCAGCTCTCCTTACTTACTCTGTCTCCCTACGATCCCCGTTGGGGAGGGGAACCTTTACCAGCATTGTCATCGCCTTGGGTACACGATGAGCTACGCAAATCGTGTAAAGATCAAACCAAGAAATGGTACCGTTGATGATTCAACGAAGATTGCTCTTGCAACTGTTGTTCAGGGAGCACTGGAAGTAAAATTCAACACCATATTGTCACTGAAAGAAGCATTCATTGTTGTGTGTCACAATGATGTTGAAGCAGAGAAGCTACTCACTACAGAAGCCATCACTACTCTTACTACTCAAGGGTTTACTGTTACGTCATCTCCTGCCCTCAGGGCAAGGAAATCAGTATTCCTAAAAAAACTGGACAAGATTCTGACGTCTCAAACACCTGCTGAACTCAAGTCATCCATCGAGACGCAAAATACTTGGGCTACTGTTGACAGCATTACAAAAATCCCAAATGCAACGTCCATGATCAAAGTCACCTTCACCGACGTGAACATGGCTGCCACTGCACTGAACGAAGGTCTTGCTGTCTACTACTACTACTACATCAGCCCTACCTACATTGAAGCAGAGAGATATCACTACATCCAACATTGCTGGAACTGTTATTCATACCATCACACCACCAAAGCATGTCCAGTAAAAGGCAAGAAGTTCTGCACTACATGTGGTAGTGAGGGACACGCTTTCAGTTCCTGCACCGCTGCTGCTCCAACACAACCAGCGTGCTTAAACTGCAAGAGTAATGATCACCATACACTGGCAGCAAAATGTCCTACAAGAAAGGATATTATGAAGAAAACACAAGATCCAGCAAAGAAAAAACCTACTAGCAACACTCCAACGTATGCAGCAATTGCAAAAATACAAGCAGACACTACAAAATTACTTCAAGCATCTACTCAGCCCGCCTCCACCACCACCACTACCATCACTCCTCCAACATGTGACGTAACGAAGATTCACTACTGTCTACTATACGCTCATATGCAAAACATGGCTGTACCTGGATCATTTAACTCTACCATCAACGAGTTATTTGCATTAAATAACATGCCTTCATTTACATTTCCAGCATCTCTACCTTCTGAAGAAATTCTCAGATTCGCCAAAAACTTAATCGCCAACTCTTCTGCAGAAGTTCCATCAACACCACCAACTAGTGACGTCAATCCAACAACGACCAATGAGAAGCCTCCACCGCCACCACCTCTCACTGAATCCAACCAATCAGAAGCCTTACCACCAGAAACATCTTCTAATTCGTCTACTGAAGTTGAAAATGAAGCAACACCACCTTCCTCTACTCCACCACCGCCTTCTCTACTTAGCTCACGTCGATTACCTGGAACACCATGGGTTAAACACAAAGGACTCATATTCTACACCACGAGGCTGTACCCTGCAAGCATGACTCGCCTAGAACTCGTCCAACATCTCCAAGACAACACTGTATCGTACCAAAGCTAAGAAAGACCATTCCCTACCTACAACCAGATACTCCACCAACTCCAAACCAACGAATACTACTACAGCTCTCCCATAAGTGTGATACAACTCTCCCGAAAACAATTTACCGCACTGATAAACGGTTTAAGACCATAACCAACTCATCCTGCTTGCTGCCTTCTGACACTCCCAGCTCCTACCGCTGCCTTCGCCATCCTCTCCTAGTGAGCCAAGCAATGACATCAGTCAAGCCTCTCTATCGACGTCTCCAGTACTTTTGTACCACATGTCCCAAAGTGGTTGGGCCACTTGCCTTGATTCCTCCTCTTCCCCTCCTCCCCATCCTTTTCCAGTTATTTCCATCCTTCCATATCCTTCTTCCTTCCCATCTTACGACAGATCTCGTCGTCCTCGATTCGATTCGATTTGTGTCACAAACCTACTGTAGTTCTATGACAAGGTAACGAAAGTAAGACACAAGAGAGAAGGGTAGGTAGATTGCATTTTCTTGGGCTGCAAGAAGGCCTTTGACACAGTTCTTCACAAGAGATTAGTGCAAAAGCTAGAGAATCAGGCACACACAACAGGAAGGGCACTGCAATGGATCAGAGAACATTTAACAGGGAGGCAAAAATGAGTCATGGTAAGTGATGAGGTGTCAGAGTGGGCGCCTATGATGAGTGGGGTTCCACAGGGGTCAGTCCTAGGACCTGTGCAGTTTTTTGTATATGTGAATGACAGAATGGAAGGAATAGACTCAGAAGTGTCCCTGTTTGCAGATAAGTGGAGGATCAGGCAGTACTACAAAGAGACCTGGACAGGCTACAAGCCTGGTCCAGCAACTGGCTCTTTGAGTTTAACCCTGCCAAATGCAAAGTCATGAAGATGGGGGAAGGGCAAAGAAGACCACAGACAGAGTATAGTCTAGGTGGCCAAAGACTGCAAAACTTACTCAAGGAAAAAGATCGTGGGGTGAGTATAATACCGAGCACATCTGAGGCGCACATCAGTCAGATAACTGCTGCAGGATGCGGGCATCTGGCAAACCTAAAAATAGCATTCTGATACCTCAGTAAGGAATCGTTCAAGACTCTGTACACCACATACTTCAGGCCCATTAGGAATCCACACCTAGTCAAGCACGTCAAGAAATTAGAAAAAAGTGCAAAGGTTTGCAACAAGACTAGTCCCAGGGCTAAGGGGATTGTCCTACAAAGAAAGGTTAAGGGAAATCGGCCCGATGACACCGGAGGACAGGAGGATCAGGGAAGACATGATAATGACATGTAAAATACCGAGAGGAATTGACAAGGTGGATAAAGACAGGATGTTCCAGAGATGAAACACAGAAAAAAGGGGTCACAATTAGAAGTTGAAGACTCCTATGACTACAGACCAGTGTCACTGACGTGTATATTATGCAAGGTCATGGAGAAAATTATCAGAAGAGTGGTAGATCACCTAGAAAGGAATGAGCTTATCAACGACAGCCAGCATGGTTTCAGGGATGGGAAATCCTGCGTTCATATGTCAGTTTGCATGCGACCAGCAGTAACAGCCTGGTTGATCAGACCCTGATCCACCATGAGGCCTGGTCTCAGACTGGGCTGCGGGGGTGTTGACTCCTGAAACCCCCCTCCAGGTAAACTCCAGGTACTGGAGTTCTATGACAGGGTGACGGCAGTAAGACGAGAGAGAGAGAGAGAGAGAGAGAGAGAGAGAGAGAGAGAGAGAGAGAGAGGGGCAGGGGCAGGAGGGTAGATTGCATTTTCTTGGACTTCTTAAAGTCGTTTGACACGGTTCCACACAAGAGATTAGTGCGGAAGCTGGAGGACCAGGCAGGGATAACAAGGAAGGCACTACATGGATCAGGGAATACCTGTCAGGAAGACAGTGAGTCATGGTACGTGGCGAGGTGTCAGGGTGGGTACCTGTAACAAGCAGTGTGCCACAGGAATCAGTCCTAGGACCGGTGCTGTTTCTGGTATTTGTGAACGACATGACGGAAGGAATAGACTCCGAAGTGTCCCTGTTTGCAGATGATGTGAAGTTGATGAGAAGAATTCAATCAGACGAGGACCAGGCAGAACTACAGAAGGATCTAGACAGATTTCAGGCCTGGTCCAGCAGCTGGGTCCTGAAGTTCAACCCCACCAAGTGCAAAGTCGTGAAGTTTGGGGTAGGGCAAAGAAGACCACAGATGGAGTACAGTCTAGGGGGCCCAAAGCCTACAAACCTCACTCAAAGAAAAGGATCTTGGCACTTCTGAGGCGAACATCAACCAAATAACTGTTACAGCATATGGGCGCCTGGCAAACCTAAGAACAGCATTCCTACATCTAAATAAGGAGTCATTCATTCAGGAGTCATTCACGGTGTTGTAAACACCACCTCCAAGGCTGAGGGACTGATTACCTCATCTTTTGTATATAGTTCTTCTGTTTTCTAATTATGTCCAAGAATCTGTATTGATAAAGCCACTGGATGGCGAAACGTCTACAATAAAGATAACCAGATGTTGCACAAGTGTCTTAACTTTCAACATGTACTTATAAAAATAAAGATATATTGTTATTAAAGTCCCAAGACCGAAACGTTTTTTAATAAATATGCCCTAGTGTTTGCTTACGCGTTTTTCAAAATGAATTTGTTGAAACGGTCTTTATCAAAAGTGAAAAACCGACGTTTACTTAGGAGACTGGACTGGAATTTGTAGGAGCTGAGGTTGAACTCTTGGATCTGCCTTTCATCTTTTGCTGGCGCACTTGAAATATTCCTGTCATGTCTATTTTGGAGCACCTGTACGAGTCCTCTTTCACCTTGTCTTTGTTCACTCATTCCACGTCTTTACTGCTAATAAGCTAAAGAAGCGTTTCATAATATCCCTGCGGTTTATTTAGGTTTGTTCATTTCCATTTGTGTCTTGTTATTGTTGCATCCCTGGTTTGTGAACGACATACAAGACAGAATTAAGTCAGATGCGTCTGTTGACTAATGATTTAAAACTAATGAGAATACGAACAGATAAGGACGCTAAAATGCTGTAAACGGATCTGGACAAATTGCAGGGTTGGTCAGAAAAATGGTTGCTTGACTTTAACCCTAGCAAATGCTAGGTTATGAAGATTGGGGGATGGGGCCAGAAGACCGGATAGAGTACATCCTCTGGGGGCAAAGGCTGCAGACCTCATTCAAAGAGGAGGACCTGGGAGCAAGCATAGTGCCTACCATATCGCCAGTCTCTCATGTCAGCCAGATATCCTCTGCGACCAATGCTCGCCTGGCAAATCTGAGCGTGACCTTCAGGAATCACAACAAAAGAATTCCAGGTCAGGCCCATCTTCCAGTATGGAACCCGTACCTGAAAAAAGCCTGTTAAGAGAAAGTGCAGAAGTACGCATCGAGACTAGTTCCAGAGCTAAGTCGTATGAGCTGACAAGAAAAGCTAAAGGAATTGAGTTTAACGACCCTAGAGGACAGAAGAACCTGGGGAGACATGACACAAACATGCAAAACACTCCGGGTGAATTGATAGGGCAGACAGAAACAGGATTCCGGGCACATGTGGAAGTTGGACATAGATGAGTCGCAGGA
Source organism: Cherax quadricarinatus (assembly GCF_038502225.1). Taxonomy (NCBI): domain Eukaryota; kingdom Metazoa; phylum Arthropoda; class Malacostraca; order Decapoda; family Parastacidae; genus Cherax; species Cherax quadricarinatus. The sequence goes on along the minus strand of NC_091355.1, from coordinate 10,571,962 downwards.
ATGTCAGGAAGTATTTCTTGGTGGGGAAATGGAATGACCTTTACAAAGTGGTGGAGGCAAATTCCATACATGATTTTAAGAATAGGTGCGATAGGGCCTTTAAGGCTAGGGGGGAGAGAGAGAGGATCTGGCAAGCTGCCGAAAGCCGAGACAGCTCCCTGCAACCACATATAGGTGAATATATGTATATAAGGACATAAAAGAACACCACAGCAGACCTACTGGCCCATGCTAGGCTAGTTCAAATCATACCCATCAGCACCTACTCATGTACTTGTTCAATCTATTTTTAAGGCTACCCACCGAAGGTTCTCGCTTCAGTGATGTTATTCGGGAGTTTGCTCCACTCATCCACAACTCTGTTACCAAACTAGTGCTTTTCTATAGCCTTTTTAAACCTGCTATTTTTTTATTTAACTTAAACCCATTGCTTCGAGTCCTGTCTTCGTTATATATTTTTAGCACGTTATTTATATCCTCTTAACACCTCAGTCATATACTCCCTAATTCTACGCATTACTAGAGATTTAGTGCCATTCTAAGTGAGGCCTTACTAAGGCCTCACTTAGAATAATAGTGAGGCCTTACTAAGGCCTCACTTAGAATAATAGTGAGGCCTTACTAAGGCCTCACTTAGAATAATAGTGAGGCCTTACTAAGGCCTCACTTAGAATAATAGTGAGGCCTTACTAAGGCCTCACTATTATTTTTAATTCTTGATATGAATCCAAGAATTTTATTAGCTTTTTTTGCGAACACTTATGAGCTGATGGCTTTGTGTGAATACATACACAATGCGTGAGTCTTTGCTGCGTGGTTTTGTGCGTGTGCTTGACGAAGGGCGTGTGCTTGACGAAGGGCGTGTGCTTGATGAAGGGCGTGTGCTTGATGAAGGGCGTGTGCTTGATGAAGGGCGTGTGCTTGATGAAGGGCGTGTGCTTGATGAAGGGCGTGTACTTGAAGGGCGTGTGCTTGAAGGGCGTGTGCTTGACGAAGGGCGTGTGCTTGATGAAGGGCGTGTGCTTGATGAAGGGTGTGTGCTTGAAGGGTGTGTGCTTGATGAAGGGCGTGTGCTTGATGAAGGGCGTGTGCTTGAAGGGCGTGTGCTTGACGAAGGACGTGTGCTTGACGAAGGGCGTGTGCTTGAAGGGCGTGTGCTTGATGAAGGGCGTGTGCTTGACGAAGGGCGTGTGCTTGACGAAGGGCGTGTGCTTGACGAAGGGCGTGTGCTTGAAGGGCGTGTGCTTGAAGGGCGTGTGCTTGAAGGGCGTGTGCTTAACGAAGGGCGTGTGCTTGACGAAGGGCGTGTGCTTGATGAAGGGCGTGTGCTTGAAGGGCGTGTGCTTGAAGGGTGTGTGCTTGACGAAGGGCGTGTGCTTGATGAAGGGTGTGTGCTTGATGAAGGGCGTGTGCTTGATGAAGGGCGTGTACTTAAAGGGCGTGTGCTTGAAGGGCGTGTGCTTGACGAAGGGCGTGTGCTTGACGAAGGGTGTGTGCTTGATGAAGGGTGTGTGCTTGATGAAGGGTGTGTGCTTGAAGGGCGTGTGCTTGAAGGGCGTGTGCTTGAAGGGCGTGTGCTTGACGAAGGGCGTGTGCTTGATGAAGGGCGTGTGCTTGATGAAGGGCGTGTGCTTGAAGGGCGTGTGCTTGATGAAGGGCGTGTGCTTGATGAAGGGCGTGTGCTTGGTGAAGGGCGTGTGCTTGATGAAGGGCGTGTGCTTGATGAAGGGCGTGTGCTTGGTGAAGGGCGTGTGCTTGGTGAAGGGCGTGTGCTTGAAGGGCGTGTGCTTGGTGAAGGGCGTGTGCTTGGTGAAGGGCGTGTGCTTGGTGAAGGGCGTGTGCTTGGTGAAGGGCGTGTGCTTGATGAAGGGCGTGTGCTTGGTGAAGGGCGTGTGCTTACACAAGACGACATGTAGCTTGTAAAAAAAAAACTGACATTGGCATTTACTACACGTCAAGCCTTGCTGAGTGTCCAAGCATTAACCACCACAAATCCGAGTCATTTATATCCTGCTCTGCCACCATTCCCCATTCTCCCCTACCACTTCCTCCCCTTCCACCTTCCCTACCCCTCTCCTCCCCTGCCCAGCATGACTAAAAAGCTTCCACCAAGCTGCAGCATTAGTTACCAAGTATGTATGTGATTATCATTATGACTAGGAGTGAAGAATAAACACGTTGCACAACTCTTCTACTGATACAGCGTTTCGTTCTACGTAGAGCTTTATCGTTGACTTGATGAAGCTCTGTACAGAGCAGTACGCTGCGACAATAAATAAAGGTTATGCAGCGCAAGTGTTGTTTTCAGTATTGTGGGTAGTGTTTCACTTGTATCCATGACTGGGGATGTTGTCGTTGGAAATTAGTCCCATCTGCATTGACTGGCCGATTTTTTTTGTGATTACTTGTAGTTTACCTGTTTGTAGTTACAGCAGTAGAGCTGTGTTGCTGGTGTTTCGTCTTCAGTGTTTGTAGTTGCAGCAGTAGGTTTACGGTAACTAACCCATACATCTCGCCAGGAATGCGAACCATAGCATTTGATCAGACTCCAGGTACCTATTTTCTGCTAGGTGAACATGGGCATTAAGTGTTAGGAGACTTGCCCATAGTCTCACTCTGTCCGGAGATCGAATTTAGGACCTTTCGGTTGTGTTATTCATGTTTAAAGTTTATTTCCAGTTGGTGGCCGCCTTTGCCCCCTCTTTTGGCACATGTTTACACCTGGCGCCGTAAATCATAATACGTTGCTCATGTGGGCCTTACTGGCGATGCTGGAGTTGTGAACGTATTTCCGGTAATATAAATATTTCCAGTATTCCCGTAGTTATTCCTGGTATTACCCTATTCTCTATCGAAAGTTGTTGGGAAACTGGAGTTTTCCGTCTTCTCAAGTTTTATATATTAATTTTTTTTTGTATTAACATTATTGGTACACTGATGTCTTCTGGCCAACACTTTACGTCCGGCAGGTATTGTGGTTTTTCTACACAGGATATGACATTTCAGAAAGCCTATAGAGAGTTTTCTAGCACATGTTTTTTTCACTTGATGCTACTTACAACAGTCGGCTAGCACATAAGTGCTTATCTTAACTGGGGAGGGGTAGCAGGGGTGTATGTAAACTGGCCCACATGTTTCTCCGCGTCAGGGGGTCGAACCGGGACTTTGCTATTATGAGTTGACTGCTCTCGCCACTGAGGCACACGATACCGTTAAGGAACGAAAGAGGTGAGACACCAAGAGTTCTTTAAGTTAAGAGATAAGATCTTGTTCGTATTTTCACCCTTGGAGGAGTGTTAGCCACCCAGGATAACGCAATAAAGTCGGTGCGTCATCAGCGACTGTGGGTCTATTTCCATTGTGGACACCCAGGATGCCACCCACAACAGTAGACTAACACCCAGGTACGCAATTCATGTTAAGGGCAGCAGGTGTAAGGAAACACGCCCAGCGTTTCACCCGTGACGGGGGTCGATCACCGGTCCCTCTTTGTGGGGAAATTAAATCTCTCACGAAGTTAGTGGTCATGCTCAGAGGGGCTTATGACGACGCGTGTACGAAATATTACCAAAATTAGGCTTTCAGATGTCGTCACGTACCCAAAGTGAGCAGCAGCAGCAGCAGCAGCAATCACCAGTGGTACCAACTTTGTGAAGGCCCTCACGGCTTCAGCTGCCCCGCGAAAGTTTGTATTTCCCTGTTGTCTAATTTTACTCTGTAATATGTAACATTCGTTGATGACTCTTGGCTACAGAGGAAGTCTCATTTTTTATAAAAGGTTATTTTTTTTGTAGTTGTGGGAGGGTTCTTCCATGATAGTTGAGTTGGTATGTGGTGTTGATGATAAGGGTAGGTGAGTGGGTAGAGATGGCTGCCACTCAGGGGTTGTTCATCAGTGAGAGTGCTTCCTACCCTGTGTTCACTGCCTGCGGCCATAACGTGAACAAGTCTAGCGCCTTTTAGTGACCACGCAGGGTATATATACCAAGAACTCCGTGTGTATATACACCGAGGGATGACTTTAAATATTTGTTTCTTATTTAAAATATTAATATAATAATGTTAATGCACAGGTAAATTACAACCCACGTGCATTCGATAGACTTTAAATTTAATAAACTAAATAGTGGTTGGTCGACACTTGATCGCTGGAGAGTGTTTAGTGCTGATAACTGAGAAACTTATGCATGTGTTGACGCGAGCACTTGGTCACTGGATTATGTTTTGAGCCAGTGTTTCGTGATGGTTGCCAAAGAAGTGCTAAGGTAAACTTGACTTGTATCTTGACGCAAACAAGTGTCTACTGGAGTGTTTGTGGTGACAGCTAAGAGTAATAAGACGCGTGTGTTGGCACAAACATATGGTCGTCCGAAAGTATTGAGTGTTGATAAGTAAGGAAGTGTTGAGGTAGAACATGAGACGTGAGTGTTGACGCTCGGGGTATTGCTAGGTGTTGCGTTCCATCAACATAACTAGGTGAAACTCGTAATAAACCTAATGAAGAAAAGTGGCACTTGTACATTATTTTGTGTTTTAAAGATTATCAACGACTTGAGCAACTTACTAAAAGATTATTGAATGAAATTATTGATAATGGTATTTGTGTGTTTTTATGAGTATTATCACTTTCAGTAAAATAAAATAATTTCGAAATCCTCGCACTAGGAATAACTAGTACACAGTCTCCTTATCCTGAGTCACCTTATCCTGAGTCACCTTACTGTGGCGTTTGACTCCCCGATGCGCTGTATAGTCCTTGTGGCTTAGCGCTTCTTTTTTGATTATAATAATAATAATTGACTCCCCGACGCTGGGTCGCCTAACAGTGGTGGATGGAAGGGGGAAGGTTGTTCAGGGTCCCGATTGCCTGACTTATATACCCATACAGATAGATCTGGTGTGGTGCGAGCCAGGCAAGAGGCAAGAGAGGGTCTGGTGATCAGAGGTGTTGCTAGCAGTTGTGTAATTTTCCCAGGCTGCCAGACTTTCCTCGGAAAAGTCAGTGGCCCCAGGCTCCATGCTGTTTGGATCCGCTGTTCGCAAAATGTTTTAGCCACACCATCTATTGTTCGCAAAATGTTTTAGCCACACCATCTGTTGTTGGTAAAATGTTTTAGCCACACCATCTATTGTTGGTAAAATGTTTTAGCCACACCATCTATTGTTGGTAAAATGTTTTAGCCACACCATCTATTGTTGGTAAAATGTTTTAGCCACACCATCTATTGTTGGTAAAATGTTTTAGCCACACCATCTATTGTTGGTAAAATGTTTTAGCCACACCATCTATTGTTGGTAAAATGTTTTAGCCACACCATCTATTGTTGGTAAAATGTTTTAGCCACACCATCTATTGTTAGTAAAATGAGCCACACCATCTATTGTTGGTAAAATGTTTTAGCCACACCATCTATTGTTGGTAAAATGTTTTAGCCACACCATCTATTGTTGGTAAAATGTTTTAGCCACACCATCTATTGTTGGTAAAATGTTTTAGCCACACCATCTATTGTTGGTAAAATGTTTTAGCCACACCATCTATTGTTGGTAAAATGTTTTAGCCACACCATCTATTGTTGGTAAAATGTTTTAGCCACACCATCTATTGTTGGTAAAATGTTTTAGCCACACCATCTATTGTTGGTAAAATGTTTTAGCCACACCATCTATTGTTAGTAAAATGAGACAGTACAAAGCTATCATTGAGTGACAATATTTCAGTAAAGGATCACGTTCTAGTGCATGTCTCTTATCATCGTGTCGACTTGCTATACAATTTCTCGTCACCATCTACTATTACAAAGTTACCTGTGGAATAAAATCTGTGATATAGAGCTTATGGTATAGAACCTGAGCCATAGTGTCTATGCCAGAGAGCCTGTGGCGTGGCATAGAATCTGCGACATAGAATTTTGATATAGAATCTGTGACAGGATTTGTGGCATAGAATCCGTGGCATAGGATTCGTGGCATAGAATACGTTGTATAGAATCCGTGGCATGGAATCCGTGGCATAGAATCCGTGGCATAGGATTCGTGGCATAGAATCCGTGCCATATAATCCGTAGCATGGAATCCGTGGCATAGAATCTTTGATATGGAGCTTGTGAGCTACTTGTGGGTTTGAAGTGCAACTAATTAAGGTAGCAGTGTTAAGTGTGATGTGACGGCAAATTACTCGCAACAACAGAAAAAGTAATGTTAATAGCTGGAAAATAAGAGGGTAAATTAGCAATGATGGCAGCGGATTACTCCTGATGACGATGTTTTAAACAGATGTTATCTGCATCATCTTGAGATCGGAATCACAGTTCACCCGTGGAAAGGAGTTTCTAAAGTACTGTACAGGAAGGCTGAGGACATGTGACATAGTCTGAAGCCTTGTTTAGTCATTGTGAATTAGATACGTGTCTAATTTATCAACATGTCGGTTCTCTGAACCATTCATCTACAAACCTGTCAGACACTGCAACTTCTTGGGATCTTAATACTTGGGAATTCTTCGCTTGCCTAATTCTTGGGCACGACCTACTTCAACATTGAACAAATGTTACACGACCTATGACTGCTTCACCTCTCCTGCCAACGGTTTATAAGCTCCTTCTCAGCACGTATGCCGTATTCTATTCAAGATTGATGGACTGACCACATCGACTCAAGGTTGAGGGACTGATTACCTCATTCTCCTCCTGTTCTTCAAGATTCTCCTTTGTATGGACTGATGAAGCCACTGTGTGGCGAAACGTTTCCTCAATAAAGATACCCAAGAGTTGCACATGTGTCTAATTTATCACGATGTTTTATGTTAAAGTGTTGAGTAAATAAGTTGTGCTGTCATCAAGAGAAGGAGAGAGGTGCATTAATGCCAGCGAGAGGTTCCTTGATTCAAGAAATTGAACCTACCCTGATAAATTAGACACATGTGCAACTCTTGGGTATCTTTATTGAGGAAACGTTTCGCCACACAGTGGCTTCATCAGTCCATACGTAGGAGAAACTTGAAGAACAGGAGGAGAATGAGGTAATCAGTCCCTCAACCTTGAGTCGATGTGTTCAGTCCATCAATCTTGAATAGGTTGAGGGACTGATTACCTCATTCTCCTCCTGTTCTTCAAGTTTCTCCTACGTATGGACTGATGAAGCCACTGTGTGGCGAAACGTTTCCTCAATAAAGATACCCAAGAGTTGCACATGTGTCTAATTTATCAACATGTCGGTTCTCTGAACCATTCATCTACGAACCTACCCTCTTCTTTTTCTGGATGACGCGATGGAAGAGATGTTGGTTTTGTGGATAACATCACTGAGATCCTGGAACACACGTTCACCTGTGGATATTATGTATATTTCTACAAGTACATGTACAAGGTATACAGGCCTAGCTGACATCCGTGACACTACTACATAGAAAGCCCCTTGTTATGCAGAGCATTTCGGGGAAAATTAGGTCAATTTTGTCCCAGGATGCGACCCACACCAGTCGACTAACATACACGTGCCCATTTTACTGATGGGTGAACATGGACAGCAGGTGTCTTAAGGAAACACGTCCTAATGTTTTCCAGCCGTACCGGGAAATCGATCCCCGGACCTCAGTGCGTGAGCTGAGTGCGCTAGCGATCGAGCTACGGGACGCTGAAACACATGTTCACCTTGTGGATAACCTCAGTAACACGATGGAACACACGTTCACTTTGTGGATAACCTCAATAACACGCTGCACGATGGAACACACGTTCACTTTGTGGATAACCTCAATAACACGTTGCACGATGGAACACACGTTCACTTTGTGGATAACCTCAATAACACGCTGGAACACTCGTTCACTTTGTGGCTAACCTCAGTAACACGCTGGAACAGATGTTCATCCTGTGGATAACCTCACTGAGATGCTGGAACAGCAAGATGCCAAATCCTGGATCTCTGATCCTCTTCGAGAAAGCTTGTCGCCCTTCTCTCGGTAGCAAAGGGTCCTTGATTCCATTGCCGCTAAGCATTGCTTATAGTTGAGGTCCCTGTACCTGAAGTTATAAAGGATTAATAACACAGACAAGTGTGTAAGAAAGACTCATTTGACAGCGTTTTCTCACCTTTTATTTTAAATTCTGAAGCTTGAGTTTTCGTGACCTGTTGGTGATCTCATGTTAGGAGGAGGGACATGGGGTAACTAAGACGAGTGATCATCAAAATGGTATACAGTACCGACAAGTTGGTAAGTAAGACTGTCTTACTGAAGACACTGTCTTACCTACTGGTAACTAAGATGTTAATGAGGCGTTTCGCCCACTTTATGGGCTAAACGTCTCCTTAATATTTGTTCTGGTTGTTATATATGGATTGATAAAACTCCTGGCGTGCGAAACGTACAATAAGTTTCCTAACGTTGCTCAGGTTTTTTTCTTACACGTGAGTGATGTAGTAACATTTGGTGCAGTGTATCATCAGGCGGCCTGGATGAGGAGGACAAGAAGCCTGCCAAGGCGATCTGGATGTTCTGGCGGAGGGCAAGACGCCTGTCAAGGCTGTCTGGGAGGCCCTATTTATACATAAGAACATAAGAAATAAGGAACACTGCAGCAGGCCTACTGACCCATGCGAAGCAGGTCCATGTTTCCCCCCCCCCCGGATTAGCCCAATGATCCACCTAGTCAGGTCACTTCCACTTAAGGAAGGAGCACTGCATCAGACCTAGTAGCACAAGCTAGCGTACTCTCTCAAAAATCCAGTTTATCCTGTCTAGAATCCAGCTTATCCCGTCTAAAATCCAGTTTATCCTGTCTGAACTTCAGCATACTTTGTCTAAAATCTTGCGTGGTTCGAGCTGTAATCTTTCAGGTTTGTAATGCTAATTACTGTATCGCATAATCTTTTTGCTTCTCTTCTTACTCATACATAGTTATCCATAATTTCTCTGTTTAGTTACTTCTTTATAAGAACATAAGAAAGAAGGAACAGTGCAGCAGGCCTACTGGCCCATGCGAGGCACCTCCAAGTCGCCTACTTGCTTATGCCACTGACCCAACCTAATCAGGTGCAGGTCACATCCACTTAAGGAAGGAGCACGGTATCAGACCTAGCACAAGCTAGTCAGGTCCAGCTCACACCCACTTATGAATTTATCTAACCTATTTTTAAAACTACACAACGTTTTAGCTTCCATGACGGTACTCGGGAGTTTGTTCCACTCATCCACAACTCTATTACCAAACAAGTGCTTTACTATATCCTTCCTGAATTTGATTTTTTCCAACTTGAAGCCATTGCTGCGAGTCCTGTCTTGGCTAGATATTTTTAGCGTGCTGTTTACATTCCCTTTATTTATTCCTGTTTTCCATTTATACACCTTGATCATTCCCCCCTAATTCTACGCCTTTCTAGAGAGTGCAGATTTAGGGCCCTCAGTCTATTCTCATAGGGAAGATTTCTGATACACGAGATGAACTTTGTCATCCTCCTCTGTACGTTTTCCAGTGCATTTATCCATTTACATTATGCTACACAGTTCTGGTCACCGTATTACAGAATGGATAAATGCACTGGAAAACGTACAGAGGAGGATGACAAAGTTCATCTCGTGTATCAGAAATCTTCCCTATGAGAATAGACTGAGGGCCCTAAATCTGCACTCTCTAGAAAGGCGTAGAATTAGGGGGGAATGATCAAGGTGTATAAATGGAAAACAGGAATAAATAAAGGGAATGTAAACAGCACGCTAAAAATATCTAGCCAAGACAGGACTCGCAGCAATGGCTTCAAGTTGGAAAAAATCAAATTCAGGAAGGATATAGTAAAGCACTTGTTTGGTAATAGAGTTGTGGATGAGTGGAACAAACTCCCGAGTACCGTCATGGAAGCTAAAACGTTGTGTAGTTTTAAAAATAGGTTAGATAAATTCATAAGTGGGTGTGAGCTGGACCTGACTAGCTTGTGCTAGGTCTGATACCGTGCTCCTTCCTTAAGTGGATGTGACCTGCACCTGATTAGGTTGGGTCAGTGGCATAAGCCAGTAGGCGACTTGGAGGTGCCTCGCATGGGCCAGTAGGCCTGCTGCACTGTTCCTTCTTTCTTATGTTCTTATAAAGAAGTAACTAAACAGAGAAATTATGGATAACTATGTATGAGTAAGAAGAGAAGCAAAAAGATTATGCGATACAGTAATTAGCATTACAAACCTGAAAGATTACAGCTCGAACCACGCAATACCCACAAGATTTTAGGTAATAGTTGTGGATGAGTGGAACAAACTCCCAAGTACCGTTATAGAGGCCAGAACGTTGTGTAGCTTTAAAAATAGGTTGGATAAATACATGAGTAGATGTGGGTGGGTGTGAGTTAGACCTGATAGCTTGTGCTACCAGGTCGGTTGCCGTGTTCCTCCCTTAAGTCAATGTGACCTGACCTGACTAGGTTGGGTGCATTGGCTTAAGCCGGTAGGAGACTTGGACCTGCCTCGCATGGGCCAGTAGGCCTGCTGCAGTGTTCCTTCGTTCTTATGTTCTAACCAAAGATATGTAGAGCTGAAGAGCAATCTGAGGTCTTCTATTTTTTATACTTTTTGATATGAAGCCAAAGATTCTGTTAGCTATAATGCGAACACTTATGCATTGTTACCTTGGTTTCAGATTACTGCTAATATTACATCTACATTATTTAGTTTATATGTGGCTTGGTTATTTTCCTGTCCAACATTTAGAACTTGGCATTTGTCTATATTAAACTGCATCTGCCACTTCTCCGACCACTGTATCAGTCTATTCAAATCATCCCAGAGTACTCTAATGTCCTCATTAGAATGAATTGGACGGCCTATTTTGGTGTCATCAGCAAATTTGCTTACGTCGCTATTTATTCCCTCATCTATGTCGCTTATGTAAACTGAACAACAAGGGGCCCAACACTGGCCCCTGTGGAACACCGCTTGTGACGTGCCCCCATTCTGATTTCTCCCCATTTATACAAACTCTCTGCTGCCTATTTATCAACCATGCCTCTATCCAGGAAAAACTATTCCGTGTGCCCTAATTTTCCTCAGTAGCTTCTGATGTCGAACTCTATCGAAAGCCTTAATAAAGTCTATATACACATTATCATATTAATTACCATGACCTACTTCCTCATATACCTTTGTAATGCTATCCTTTTTCTGTATATTTTCCATTTCATTTTATTCTTTGCGTGATTACACTTGGTAAACATTTCAGCCTGTCTTCTCAGTTCTTTGTATTTTCTTTCCACCACACTTGTTAAAATATATTAGTAACTTCATATCTTGAGTAAATTGTCTTGTAATATCTTGCCTTAAATTTTTTTTAGCGCTGCACACCATTAGGCTCTATAGCCACGTTTTATATGCTTCTCTCGGCTTTCCCTTCTTCCCGTTCCACCTCCACTGGGTAGTAAGAACATAGGGCCATGTGGTCACTGATTTGGAAGTTCCTCATATCTTATTTCCTCAATGATTACTTCACTTAGAGAAAAGATCCTATCCAGTCTAGCTGGTTTATCTTCTTTTAGCCCTGTGGTGTTTCTAACCTGTTGAATCAAGAAGTTTCCCATTACTGCCTCCATCTTTGTCTGCATCTCTGGCCCTCTATGTAACTCCCACTTCTCCGTCAATTTCTTTACGACTAAATTCTAATATGATTTGTAGTTTTTGCCCTCGTTCTATATTCTTTGCATTGCTTCTTCCAGGGACCAATGTCTTTGCTTTTTCTTCTCAAACTGCCATCTAGGTTCTCTGGTGGACTGGACATTTGCATTACCACCTCTCATCCTGTTGTCCCATCCTCCACCCATCCACGAAGGGTAGTGGCGAGGTTTGAGTGGTTTGTGCCTATGAAGGAGTGCGACTCTTGTGGTAAGGTGCTTGCCTAAAGAACTTCACATCTTTTTCGACATAAATGGTGGTGATATTTTCCCTTTCATTTAAATTTGCTAACACGGTTAATGACATAGGATAAATTATACTGATTTTGGAATGTGAAAAATCCGTTGAATTTTTTTTCCTGGCTTTGTGAATATGATTTGTGTGTTATGATAACGAATTGGTTACGAGTGTAGCAAGTTGTTAATGACAGTGTAAGTTTGATAATGTTCGAAAGGGAATATGTTTGAAGTGCTGGATAATCAACCAGAATGTTGTAGTGTTTTGTAAATAAAATAGACAAGTGTCCTGGTGTTGTCATTGTTGCTGCTGCGGGGACTCTGGACTACATCACTCTTCTCACTTTTATAAAAACACTCGCAAAAAAATTCAGAGTTATCAGGATACTTAACCTTCCTTCCTTCTCACTTTGTCTTCCTACAACCATTCTCTTTGCGTTATATTACCCCGGTGTTTCCCCTCCTTAATTTCGTCCTCCTTATGGCTGAATAAAAAGTGTGTGTGTGTGAGAGAGAATGAATGAGAGGGAGAGAATGAATGAGAGGGAGAGAATGAATGAGAGGGAGAGAATGAATGAGAGGGAGAGAATGAATGAGAGGGAGAGAATGAATGAGAGGGAGAGGATGAATGAGAGGGAGAGAATGAATGAGAGGGAGAGAATGAATGAGAGGGAGAGAATGAATGAGAGGGAGAGAATGAATGAGAGGGAGAGAATGAATGAGAGGGAGAGAATGAATGAGAGGGAGAGAATGAATGAGAGGGAGAGAATGAATGAGAGGGAGAGAATGAATGAGAGGGAGAGAATGAATGAGAGGGAGAGAATGAATGAGAGGGAGAGAATGAATGAGAGGGAGAGAATGAATGAGAGGGAGAGAATGAATGAGGGAGAGAATGAATGAGGGAGAGAATGAATGAGAGGGAGAGAATGAATGAGAGGGAGAGAATGAATGAGAGAGAGAGAGAATGAATGAGAGAGAGAGAGAATGAATGAGAGGGAGAGAATGAATGAGAGGGAGAGAATGAATGAGAGGGAGAGAATGAATGAGAGGGAGAGAATGAATGAGAGGGAGAGAATGAATGAGAGGGAGAGAATGAATGAGAGGGAGAGAATGAATGAGAGGGAGAGAATGAATGAGAGGGAGAGAATGAATGAGAGGGAGAGAATGAATGAGAGGGAGAGAATGAATGAGAGGGAGAGAATGAATGAGAGAGAGAGTGAGAGAATGAGAACACATACACACACGTATATAATGTCGTGCCGAATAGGTAAAACTTGCGATTTTGGCTTAAATAGCAACGCTCTTCTTGCTGAATAAGGCAAGGGAAAATTTGTATATGCAATAATTTCGCAAAAAGTATTCTGAACCTAACGAAAAAAAATATATTTTATTGTTTTTTTTGTTATGATTAAATTATTGTATATATCTAAAATATATTTAGTTGGATTAGGTTAAATTAAATTGCTCTTGTTATAATAAGGTTAGGTAAGTTTTCTAAGATGCTTTTGGTACAAAATTTTTAATTTTTACATTAACATACATGAAAAATATATCTTTAAACTTATAAGAGAAAATTTTAGAAAGGACTTAATTTTAAGCGAGTTCTTGATAATTGACCAGTTTACCTATATATATATATATATATATATATATATATATATATATATATATATATATATATATATATATATATATATATATATATATATATATATATAATTTCAGTTTTTATATGATATGTTTACGTGGGAATGGTGAGGTGGACGGCTTCTTGTTGGGAAAGTACGTAGCTGGCTTCCTGTAGTGACCACCATACGTCACTGTGCTCAAGGTTCACTATTAATATTAAATCGGTGTAGCACAACACTTATTTTCCCGGGCACATGCCAAGGGCACAGTTTGTAACCTGTGACTGATGTCTAAGATTCCTCTTAATATGAACAAAGCTACAGAAGGATTTTTTTTATGATAAAATTAATATCCTAGTTTTGCGTTCACGGAAAGTGTTTCTTTGTGCTGTAAAATATCCATCCCCAGTGGAAATAAGTCACTCTGTCTGACTTTTTTGGGTTATCCTAGGTTCTCTACACATATGCTGCTATGTATGATAATTCTATGTAACTGTATTTGTGTATACCTGAATAAACTTACTTAATCGTCGGAGTCTTGACTAGCAGTCTAGTGTGTAGGTAGTGTGTAGCCTCGTAGTATTTACCAACTTGTTTCTTCTAGTTGTAGGTATCCTCGTACTGGGTTACCTATACTCTCGTTGCATCATTTTCTTCCTCCAGGGTTTAGTGCGATAACTTGAGCACTTCTCTTCTGATCAGCTTCAAACTTTCAGCGTTAGTGTGTTTCGTAGGTGGTGGTTCACATTGTTATTGACTTATTGAACTGGGCAGTTGCTATTTTCAAGAAATATCTTAAATTCATTTGTAACAGATGAATTGTAAATAGGCAAAATTGGCCAATTAACAAGAACTCGTTTAAAATTTTCTCTATGTTTAAAGATACATATTTTTGATTTATGTTAATATAAAAATTAATAATTTTGTACCAAAAGAACCTTAGAAAACTTACCCAACCTTTTCCAATTATATATATTTTAGATAATTTTACAATGATTTAATAAACAAAATATTTTTTTTTCGTTATGTTCAGAATTATTTTTTGCGAAATTATTGCATACACAAATTTTCGCTTGCCTTATTCGGCAAGAAGAGTGTTGCTATTTAAGCCAAAATCGCAAGTTTTACCTATTCGGCACGATATATATATATATACATACATATATATATATATATATATATATATATATATATATATATATATATATATATATAATTTTATCACACTGGCCGATTCCAACCAAGGCAGGGTGGCCCTAAAAAGAAAAACTTTCACCATCATTCACTCCATCACTGTCTTGCCAGAAGGGTGTTTTACACTACAGTTTTTAAACTGCAACATTAACACCCCTCCTTCAGAGTGCAGGCACTGTACTTCCCATCTCCAGGACTCAAGTCCGGCCTGCCGGTTTCCCTGAACCCCTTCATAAATGTTACCTTGCTCACACTCCAACAGCACGTCAAGTATTAAAAACCATTTGTCTCCATTCATTCCTATCAAACACGCTCACGCATGCCTGCTGGAAGTCCAAGCCCCTCTAACACAAAACCTCCTTTACCCCCTCCCTCCAACCTTTTCTAGGCCGACCCCTACCCCGCCTTCCTTCCACTACAGACTGATACACTCTTGAAGTCACTCTGTTTCTCTCCATTCTCTCTACATGTCCGAACCACCTCAACAACCCTTCCTCAGCCCTCTGGACAACAGTTTTGGTAATCCCGCACCTCCTCCTAACTTCCAAACTACGAATTCTCTGCATTATATTCACACCACACATTGCCCTCAGACATGACATCTCCACTGCCTCCAGCCTTCTCCTCGCTGCAACATTTATCACCCATGCTTCACACCCATATAAGAGCGTTGGTAAAACTATACTCTCATACATTCCCCTCTTTGCCTCCAAGGACAAAGTTCTTTGTCTCCACAGACTCCTAAGTGCACCACTCACCCTTTTCCCCTCATCAATTCTATGATTCACCTCATCTTTCATAGACCCATCCGCTGACACGTCCACTCCCAAATATCTGAATACATTCACCTCCTCCATACTCTCTCCCTCCAATCTGATATCCAATCTTTCATCACCTAATCTTTTTGTTATCCTCATAACCTTACTCTTTCCTGTATTCACCTTTAATTTTCTTCTTTTGCACACCCTACCAAATTCATCCACCAATCTCTGCAACTTCTCTTCAGAATCTCCCAAGAGCACAGTGTCATCAGCAAAGAGCAACTGTGACAACTCCCACTTTGTTTGATTCTCTATCTTTTAACTCCACGCCTCTTGCCAAGACCCTCGCGTTTACTTCTCTTACAACCCCATCTATAAATATATTAAACAACCACGGTGACATCACACATCCTTGTCTAAGGCCTAAATAATTGTGGGACCCATTATATATATATATATATATATATATATATATATATATATATATATATATATATATATATATATAATTATAATGTACTCTTGTTAATATTTTTTGGGGGGTTAGTTTCAAGGTCTTTTATATTACTGGGATATAAAATGCACGATAAACTACCCCTCTTCGGCCTGTTAAATCTAAAATATGATACCTTGAGAATACCTCTTTTTGTCGGCTTCATATTTTCAACACTGGAAAATTTTGCTCAAATGAAAGTTCACATTGTTATTGGACTGTGTAAGGCCCAACTTGCCAGTTTTAGTAAAAAAAAAAAATGGGATATTCATTTGTATGAGAATATGAGGCTACCTGTGTTGATGTTCAGACTCTCAATACTAGTGTAGGTGAAGTTTTGATTTAGTTTTAGGCTGTATAGATGCCACTTGAAAGACTTACCTAGTATAGGCCAAAAGGCCTTTTGCAGTGTTCCTCCTTATGTTCTTTTGTAATTTTAAGAGATTGGTTTTTGTGAATGTTTTAAATATGCTGCTTTATATCGGTTTCAAATGTTCAGGGCTGGTGTATCTTATCTAAATAAATGTTCAGATTTTCATTGGGCTTCGTAGGCGCTAATTTTTGTGTACCAGTGCGTCCCAAACCATATGGACAGGTATACGAGGGGGTGTGGTTGGCTGTGACTTAGACCTACCTAGTATGGACCATTAGGCCTGCAGTGCTTCTGATGTAGTGCTCCTCCATTTTTATATTCTTATTCTCTATGGTAGTGATGTATCAGTTAGTCAGGAGCGTCCTGCTGTAAGCTCGTGTTGTTTTGGCTTGTGTAACCATTCCAATTTCACGTTTAACAGTCTTGCCTCGTATAACTGTTTATAACTTTTTCAAAGAGTTTGATAATGAGTGACGTCGGTGCTATTGTTCTATCATTTTATTGTGATTGTTTTGCTGCCACTGTGTGAAGCGTGGCTGTATTTGTGTTTTATTCGAGGTTGTGAATGATGGCTGTGTTTAGACCAGGGGTCCCCCAAACTCTTCACCTCATCAACACCTTCATGAAGTTTCAGGTTGTTCATCAACCCCCAAACATTTATTGTATGAAAGTAATTTAATAAATGGTACTTTAGGATTTCTACCAATAATAATTAATAATGACTTCATAAAAATAGGTAAATTATGAAAAATATAAGATTTAACATAACTTTTTTTTTTACTGCAACTGTTTATATCATTCATGGGAAGGATGTATCTGATGACCGTCAACAAGGTCACTGATATTTGGTTGGTGATTGGTGAGTCTTAGTGGTAAGTCACCAGGCCCTTCCAGGTTCAATCTGTTTCCTCTCCCTAGAACTGCATTTTCATGGTTAAAACCATCTTCAACCATGTACTGACCCTCTCTTGGCCCCTAAGGGTTTATATTGACCACTTTGGGGAACCATAGTTTAGACTGTCTCTAGATGTTTCAGACCTTAGGTAAAGCATTTTAGCACTCCAGAGTTCTACGTAAGAATATTGTTTCTGAAGTCGAGTTAGTGTCTTGCTATGGAACTTGTAGTCTCTTAGTTCTGTACTGCTGCCGCCGCCGCCTCCGTCGCCTCCGTCGCCTCCGCCGCTGCCGCCTCCGTCGCCTCCGCCGCTGCCGCTGCCATTTCCTTCTTTTCCCCGTCCTCTGCCGAATTATCATTTGACTTTCTCTATTTTTATTTCCTCATTTGTGTTTTGACAGTGGTCTGGGACGGATCAGAACATCATGATATTCCTTTCCTAAGTGCGGGTTTTTGGTAACTTGGAAGGTGGGTGTATGGGAGGGTGGGAGGGAAGGAGAAAGACGGGGAGTTTAAGGTAGCGGGATCTTGAGGGAGGGAGGGAGCTTGATAAATTGATAAATTACTGATAAATTCCTGGTAAAGGGTTAAAGATGGAGGGTTGTAGGTGCTTAAAAATGAAGGGTCGTGGGTTATGCGAAATGTGATTGGAGGAAGGGAAGGTGGTGTGGTGGGTTGATGAACAAGTAAGGAGGTAGAGAATAAGAGATACAAACAAGCGTAGACACACAGGGCTGTGGGTAATACATCTCTTGCTACTCAATTTATAATTCAGTTATCAAGTGCTTTTAAATTATCAATGACTGAGGTATATATTACCTTTGCTACTCGACCACCAGTGCCATTTAAATGATGACAATAACCACCAGTGCCATTTAAATAATGGAAATAATCACCAGTGCCATTTAATGAGTAAAAATTATTTAATAAAAGCTTGAATAAGGACCATTAGTGCCACGTATTTCAGGAACACACCTGTATGAGGACCATTAGTGCCACGTATTTCAGGAACTGAATTGTCACTTAAGAAACAAATAAGTGAATAAATACCCAGAGTGCTACACGTGTTTAAAGACCAAACACCTGTATAAGTACCAGGAGTAGCATTAAGGAACAAACATCAGATGTAAGAAGCAACAGTAGCAGCCATTAAGGAACTGTCAACAGTGAAAGATGGCCGCCGTCTACCAACCAAGTATGTGTAATGACATGTTTCTATCTGTCTTTAACACAAGAGTTTTTACAAGGTAAGGTTAAGAGTTCCTACCCTTACCTAAAAGCTAAGAGCTGTTACCTACATCAGCTCATTCGAAAGCTTTCCCCCTCATCTCTCCCTTTCTCAATTTCTCTCTCTCTCTCTCTCTCTCTCTCTCTCTCTCTCTCTCTCTCTCTCTCTCTCTCTCTCTCTCTCTTTCTCTGTTACACAGGGTTTTACAATGTTAGGTTTAAGGTTCCTACCTTTATTTACAAGCTCAGAGCTGTTACCTCATCAGCTCATTTGAAAGTCTTGTTATTGTTAAGAGATATACAGATAGGGAACAGGAAGAAGTTGGAGCCGTACAGGTACACATAAATACAGTGACATATTATACATAGCATATGTGTAATTTACCTAAGATAACCCCTCCGCCAAAAGTCAAAGTGACTTATTTCCATTGGGGTCCTTGACTGATCCGCATGTTTCTCCGCGCCAGGGAATTGATCCCGGAACCTTGTGATTGTGAGCCGAATTTTCTCGCCACTAAGCTAGTCGGGAAGCCTTTCCCCTACTCACCCCCAATGGGGGAGATAAGTGTGTGTGGGGGTGAGTGGGGTGTGACGTCATGGCACGAGAGAGTAACGTCACAGGCCCTGGCATTGGGTTACATATGACACTGGGTAAATCGATGCCTGGGTAGTGGGGGGAGGGGGGAAGGGGGAAGGGGGAAGGGGGAAGGGCGTGGAGTCCATTTGAGCGTGATGCCGTCATTGTGAGAGTCCCAGGAGAGCACCGTGGATCAGTTATGTACCTGGGTGGTAGTGGGCAGGTTGCACCAGGCTAGGTGCTGCGATATTCCTGCTTACACTGTATACCTTTTGTCTGACGTTGCGTAAACCTCTTCCTGATGATCCATCATCCTCCCCTTTCTTTCTCCTTTTACAAGGGTTATTACTGCAAGGTGCCCCGTGGCCTGGTGGCTAAAGCTCTCGCTTCATACAGCGAGGGGTCTGGGTTCGATTCCCACCGTGGGTAGAAATATTGGGGGTGTTTCTTTACACCGGTTGTCTATGTTCACCATCAGTAAAATGGTGTGGGTCGCATCCTGGGGCAAAATTTACCTAATTTGCCCAAAATGCTCTGCATAACAAGCGGCTTTCTATGTAGTACTAGTATGTCAGTGATGTCATCTAGACCTGTATACCTTGTACATGTAGTAAATAAAGATATATTAAGGCTAGGTTAAAGGTTCCTAACATTATTTACAAGCTAAGAGCATTTACCAACCTCAGCTTATTTGAAAGCTTTTTTATTGTTATGAGACACAAATAGGGAATAGCATGAAGTTGGAGGTATCTGAGGGCCAGCGATTTCATTTTGTCAGCTGACTTTATTTCATCGATATCAGTATGCTGTACGAACATGTTCTAAACTCGAGTCATTCTAGGAATGAATGATCTCAGTGAGGTGATAGTCTTGAGAAGAGTACAGCCAGAGTGCAGTTGCTACTCGCTGCCCGTCTTGTTGTGTAGAAGCTGACCACGAAGTAAAGCTAAGTGTGGTACATTAATAACGTTGGCCTTGTACATAACAATTAGGTCACTCACATCCCTCCGGTGTTGAAGGCTCTGCTGAAGTGACAGATCTGGCCTAGTTGGGTCTATACACAAAAGATGAGTCGTCTTTCTCTGTTCTCTATTCTGTCAAGTAGACGTAGGTGAGAGAGGAGGGGGAGGGGCAGGCAGTCCAAGAAAGTGGAGCATACTCTACGTAGGTGTGAGCGAACTTGTGCCTCATACAGAGTGTTAGTCTTTTCTGTCGAGGAGATGCGAGATACGTCCAACTACTGTAAGCTTTCTGGCCTCCTTGTTTGCGAGATTTACTACTTGTTTCTTCATAATCAGTTTGTAATCAGATTTTACCCCAAGAATTTCAACCTCATCCCCGGGTACCAACACTCCCATTCATTCTTATTCTTACCACCGCTCGAACATTACCATCAAGGTACATAGAGACCATCATCATTTGTGTTTTCTCAGAAGCATATGTAACCTGCCATCGTTTTTCTCAGGCTGATATAGCTGTAATTCATTCTCATTCTCTCTCTCTCTCTCTCTCTCTCTCTCTCTCTCTCTCTCTCTCTCTCTCTCTCTCTCTCTCTCTCTCTCTCTCGTCACTGTTTGGACAAAGTCAAACTTACACAGTTTTAAGAGTAGGTATGATCGAGGCCAGGACGCCAAAATTAGTTACAGCAGTCACTAGTAGTATAATAATGATTGTAGAGGATAATAGCGATTGTGTAGTATAATAACGACTATTTAATTGCATCATCACCTAGATTCATCTCTTCACACGATCATCCAGTGCTAGGACAATAGTTGCAGTAGACCTTGCTTGTTGCACAGTCGTGTCGTGTGTGGGGGAATGTCCCTCACAGCTTGAGGATAACGTGCCGCTAACCTGCGTAGTGATAATATGTGCTATCTTTTATTCATGTTTATCGCCCACCATGAATGGGATATTGATGTTCTGTAGCTGTCCTAGTTAATGTTTATATTGGCCCTGTTGATGCTTGCCCTCTCTACTGCCTTCCTCATTGATGTCTCCCTTGCTACCTTCTGCCGAATTCTTCCTGTGTGCTTTAAGTTGCTCCGTGTTGATGTGTATATACTAAGGGCAGCATTTGGAGCGGACGAGGGTATTGATCCATGCCTGGGCATATGTTGCGAAAGAGGCGCGCTAAGAATAGGAAGATGGGTAGGCGGCTGTTGAGTGTATCTTGTGAAAGAGATGAAGTGGAGACGGGAGGAGATTATTGATCCGTACGTGGTATATATTTTATAAGGGAAGAGGGAGGTGGTTATTGATTCCAGGAGGTACTCTGCAGAGACTGGATATGGTCGCCGGAATTGTGACATCTCTTCTGTAACTACTTTCGTAAGCTCACATGTGGGACTTAAAGAAAGCGTTTGCAAGTTCCTCATTATGATTGGGAAAAACACTTATCTGTGAGCGAAACGTTGTCGTAGTGAAGGCTTAATTTGTTATAAATGGCTGTGCTATAGCTGGCAGTGGTCCACCCAGAACATGATAGTAATTAAGACACATGTGCAGCAGTTGGGTATCTGTATTGTTGAAACGTTCGGCTTACGCGGGAGGCCTCATCAGTCAACATGGTGGTGGTGCTAGTAGTATAGTAGTGGTCGTCGTCGGGAATACACCTGTGACCCGGTCCCGGTTCGAGTCTTTCCCTACTCCTGCAGTCCAGCCTGGGGCCAGGCTTTTCTGTCACTTGTCTGGTCATCCAGACTGTCGCTGCTGGCAGCCATCTGGCCCACATAACCATCACAACCTGGCTGATCTGACACTTGGCAGATCGGGTTTGCTCTTGAAGTCTTTCACATATTTTTTTGTTTTCATCAGTACTTGATACCTGGTGGTAGTAGGTTGTAGAATCGTAGGTTGTGAATGTTGACAGTATTATCTTGTGCCCACGCCGACCCTGCTTTTCATTGGGTTTCTTTTACACTTCTTTCCGAATCTTTGCATTATTGTTAATAATTTCTACAAGTACATGATACAGCTTATACAGACCATATTATTATTATAATCAAAGGGGAAGCGCTAAACCCGTAGGATTATACAGCGCCTGGGGGGGGGGGATGTGGAAGGCATTCAGGCTTAATTCGGGGAACTGGAGCACAGATCCAGTTCCCTAAATCAAGAGCCCCTCACCAACATCAAAGAACCTTCCATGAGGGGTATACAGACCATAGCTGACGTCAGTGATATATAGAAAGCCCCTTGTTATGCAGAGCATTTCTGGCAGATTTGATTAATTTTGTCCCAGGATGCGACCCACACCAGTCGACTAACACCCAGGTATCCATTTTACTGCTAGGTGAACAGGGACAGCAGGTGTCTTAAGGAAACACGTCCTAATATGTCCACCCGTACCGGCGATCGAACCACTTATCTCAGCGTTTGAGCTGAGTGAGCTACCAACCGAGCTACGGGACAACCTGGATTGTATCCTGGAGCGTCTTCCACGTATATATAAACATGTATCTTTCTCTTTGATCTAGAATATATATACTTACTCAGTACTTGGAGGTATTTACACTTGAAGTAGAATCCACTGGAAATTCGTTGATGATGGCTGTCTGGGGTTCTCTTTGGTTGAATTTATATTTGTATGAGGTGGTAATTGGAGTGTTTTGTACTTTTGTTATATCTCGCATTAGTTCCTCATTGTGAAGATCAAATTAGTGTATTTTCATTTCTAGTATTGTCTGTTGGTTTAATGGAAACTTTTCTTTGAGCCTCATTGGCTGTCTGATACGTATGTGTTAGTTAACTTGCTTTTAGGAACTATTTCCGTTATTTACCGCTTTCCATGGTAACTGTGGGATGTCTGCCGTGTCCAAGCTTCTACTCTGTCAAATATTCAAGGCATGAGATAGTGGTTTCTTGCGCTTACTGATGAATATGAAGTTAAATAAGCCTGAGCTAGGGGCAGTGGTTGGGTGTGTTAACAGGGGTTTCTTCAAAGGTTAGGTTAGGTAAGGTTTGTCAGGGAACAGGACAAGTGTTTCCTGACGTGGGTCTTAGTTATATGGTGACCCACAGCTGGAGCTTTTAGAATTGTTAGAAATTATTGGCAGAGTATCGAGTCTCGTCCATAACCTCATTTGATAGCTTTAGATTGGTTAATAGTTCAGTGAACAGAGTTATATTGTGGCCTCAGTTTTTCACTCATTTCTTTGTTGTCGTCAGTTTCCGTTGTATCTCCTTCAAGCAAAACCCCCGCGCTAGATGACGTTTTGCCCTGGATTTTGCATACGAGAAAAAGTGTCTTAGATTTCTTTATTTTATCTATGGCTTTTCGTTGCTCCTTCCTCTGTTTCTCCTCGGCTTTGAATGATGCATTCAGTTTGGGATCAGTTTTTCAATTTTCTACCTAGCATTTCTTTTCGTTCTTCAGAAAGTTTAGTTCAATATCTTATGCACCTCATCTGGGTGGTAGTCAAAGGATTACAGAGGTACATAATGGGTCCAGGGACTAGGGCCCCAAAGTTTTGATAGCTGAACAAGTTCCAAAGATAATGAGCTACTTACATGTTTAGTGTTTGTGACAGATAAGGGAACTGCAGATACAAATCCAGATGTACTCCTGTTAACCCTTTCGGGGCCTAGTTCTAGGCCTCTTATGTATCCATATACTCCATCGCTACCGTCCACAGGATGGATATGGGGTGAATAATAAACTAGCCTCTTCCGTGGCAAAAATCTAAGTCTACTCTACATGTTTATATGCGGTTACAATCGTAAGGAGTTATGCTGATATGAATTAATCTGCTGCTTTTGAGAAGTTGTGTAATTCTTCACCTTTAATTAGTGATTAATATACATTCATAATTGCTTGATTCTTGTTCTCGTCTTCAACACCTCGCACTCCTACCAGATCATTTGATGAGTTTAAGAATGCTTCGGCTACAAGATGTTTCTGTCACATACACAGATAATCATCACATAGAGAGAAAAGCTTACGACGACATTTCGGTCCGACCTGGAACATTTGCGAAGTGACTTTGTCAATTGTCCAAGTCGGACCGAAACGTCGCCGTAAGTTTCTGTCTCCTGTGTGCGGGTTATTTGTATATTGTTGCAGTCACGGTATTGTGCATTTTCCTTCCTTTCTATCACACAGTCGTACTGCTCTCGCTGACCTCCTGACTCTCCCATCAACAAACATTATAATGTTTCGCCCATATCTCACTATCCAAGACATGCGTTGTGTGTTTCCGTGAGTGCTTCAAACATAGCATTTACTTCTGTGAGAAGCACATATACTTGTATATGATTAAATTTGTTTTGGTATATTTTCTAACCCTGGATGTTTGGTACTGTAGTGGTGATACTAATGTTTTAGCAATAAAATTAAACTACTTATTATTAGATTTGCCTTATTAACTTGTATGTCGGAAATCAGTCATCCATATTTCCATGCCAGTAGTGTGGCTGGAGGGAGTGTAGGGTGGGGGGAGAGCCTTTTGTTATTCTATCCATATCTGTATCCCTCTTTTTTTCTCCCTCCCCTCATCCTATCTCTCTCCCACCCTCCCCTCCCCTCATCCTCTCTCTCTCCCACCCTCCCTTCCCTCCCCTCCCCTCCCCTCTCTTCCCCTCTTCCCTCCCTCTCTCCCCTTCTTCCCTGCCTTTCTCCCTCCCTCATTTCCGTTCCCTTGACGTCTTGGCTACGTCCTGACCGCTCGTTTATTTAGCCGCCCACTCACCAACGTCATCGTGTGGGATGAGAGAGAGAGAGAGAGAGAGAGGGAGGAAAGGGAGGATCCAGAGTGGGAGGGGTAATAAGTGGAGATGAAGATTAGCAGGTCAAATTATATTCCGCAAGGTTGCCCCTCTCTCTTCCGCATCATAACCTCTCCTTGCATAATTTCTTTTCTTACTCCCTCCCTGTCTATTTCCCTTCCTCTCTCCTTCCCTCCCTCTCTCCTTCCCTCCCTCCATCCTACCCTCCCTCTCTCCCTCCCTCCCTCTCTCCTTCCCTCCCTCTCTCCTTCCCTCCCTCTCGCCTTCCCTCCGTCCCTCTCATCCTCTTCCTCCTCGACTTCAACCCTCTCATCCTCTTCCTCCTCCTCCTCCCCCTAGTTGGGCAACTTTGTACTGGTGGAGCGAGGCTGCCTGTGCAATTTCATGTTGAGGTGGGAGGAACAGCAGTCATCGTGAATTGTAACCTAGAGCTGTGTCTGGGGTCAGGGATGTCGTGTTTCTGTCTTCCTTCCCCTGGGTGTTGCCTGGGGGAGGGGCATGTCTATGTTCTGGGAGGGAACCCCAAGGTGTACACCAAGGTGTACACCAAGGTGTACACCAAGGTGTACACCAAGGTGTACACCTCCGGGGATAACATACCTTAACTTTCCTTCACCGTGATTACCTTCAAGTTTTACAGGTCAGGGTATTTTTTTTAGCATTACCTTCAAGTTGTACAGTTCAGAGTGAATATCAAAATGGTATACAATACCGACAGGATGGTTGTTAAGACACATAGGCAACACTTAAGCAACTTTATTCCGAAACGTTTCGCCTACACAGTAGGCTTCTTCAGTCGAGTACAGAAAGTGGGCAGGAGCAGTAGAGATGTGAAGACGATGTAATCAGTCCATCACCCTTAAAGTCGTAGATTTGAGGTTGTCAGTCCCTCAGCCTGGAGAAGTTCTGTTCCAAAGTCTGGAACTAACTGAAGATCAAGCGACAGTGTTGAGACTTAAATACTGTCGGAAAGAGAGGTGCAGAGTAGTAGTAGTGAGATTGTAGCCACTGAGAGGTCATGTCCCTCTCAGAACAAACGGTTCTCACACAATGGCATCTTGGTACAGAACAGAAAACACCTTGGACAACTTCTTCAAGTGAGAACCGTTTGTTCTGAGAGGGACATGACCTCTCAGTGGCTACAATCTCACTACTACTACTCTGCACCTCTCTTTCCGACAGTATTTAAGTCTCAACACTGTCGCTTGATCTTCAGTTAGTTCCAGACTTTGGAACAGAACTTCTCCAGGCTGAGGGACTGACAACCTCAAATCTACGACTTTAAGGGTGATGGACTGATTACATCGTCTTCACATCTCTACTGCTCCTGCCCACTTTCTGTACTCGACTGAAGAAGCCTACTGTGTAGGCGAAACGTTTCGGAATAAAGTTGCTTAAGTGTTGCCTATTTGTCTTAACAACAGCTCAGAGTATCTTTTAAATCATCACGTGGAAGATCGAGAGTTGTTGGATTTGAATGATTGTTATCATTGTATTGTAGTTTGTGTTAGTGTGTATTGTTGTATTTAGCTTCGTCAGTAGTATTTCTCAATGATCTGAGTCAAAGTACTTTTTAAATACTCCAAGTTTTTTCCTACCTCCCTCTTTCTCATTCACATCTCTCACTCCTGTCCCTACCTTCCTTGCTCCTTCCTTCCTCTTCCTGTTTTTCTTCGTTGATGTTTCAGATTAATATAGACAGACTGTGAGCAGCTCTCAGATATTTTAAATGACTGATTATGCAGAGGATGAAGATGAATAAGAATCACCCAGAAGCACCTAGTCATCTGGAAGAAGTAGTGAGAACTCCCACTTTGTATGAGGCCTGGTTAAAGACTGGACCACGGGGGCGTTGACCCCCTGAACACCCCAGGTAGACCCTCCAGGTAGATCCGTAGTTGTTCAAAATACCCAGAACTCATCACGTGGAGGTGACTGCTTCTAGAGGTGGAACTATCATAGTAGTGTAGGCACACTGCTGCTGTAGCCAAGTTGATGCGACCCAAACAAAATCCAACACCGCCCCTGACATGTATGCATTCCCACACGCGCACTCACACTCACATGCAATCAGACACCTGCACACGCTCCTAAACACTCAAACATCTACATGCGTTCCACACTCAAGCACACGCTCCTAAACACACACCCAGACACCTGCACCTAAGCACACACCCAGTCACCTGCACCTAAACACACACCTACACCTGACCATGACTGCACTACTTACCTACACGCCACCTGCACACTTGACTAGCCTCTCCCAACTTCTCCCCGCGTAAGGAAGAGCTAACAAAGAGGCTGGAGAGAGGAAGGCTACTGGACGGTATCCAGTACACACGAAGTGTCTAAGTTTTGAAGAAAATTGAAAGATTAATTTGAAACTGCTTTTTCCTCTCACTTTATTTTCTCTCATTTCTCCTTTTATTGTTTGCTATCCCTTCGCCTGCTTTCTCTTCTCATTTCACCCTGTATATTCTGATATTTACACTCAGGTGTGTACTCTTCCTCCACTCTGGTGTGTACTCTTCCTCCACTCTGGTGTGTGGTGTGTACTCTCCCTCCACTCTGGTGTGTACTCTCCCTCCACTCTGGTGTGTACTCTCCCTCCACTCTGGTGTGTACTCTCCCTCCCATTCTGGTGTGTACTCTGGTGTGTCTCTTCCTCCACTCTGGTGTGTACTCTCCCTCCATTCTGGTGTGTATTCTGGTGTGTACTCTCCCTCCACTCTGCTGTGTACTCTCTGGTGTGTACTCTCCCTCCACTCTGGTGTGTACTCTCCCTCCATTCTGGTGTGTACTCTCCCTCCACTCTGGTGTGTACTCTCCCTCCACTCTGGTGTGTACTCTCCCTCCACTCTGCTGTGTACTCTCCCTCCACTCTGGTGTGTACTCTCCCTCCACTCTGGTGTGTACTCTCCCTCCATTCTGGTGTGTACTCTCCCTCCACTCTGCTGTGTACTCTCCCTCCACTCTGGTGTGTACTCTTCCTCCACTCTGGTGTGTACTCTTCCTCCACTCTGGTGTGTACTCTCCCTCCACTCTGGTGTGTACTCTCCCTCCACTCTGGTGTGTACTCTCCCCCCACTCTGGTGTGTACTCTCCCTCCACTCTGGTGTGTACTCTCCCTCCATTCTGGTGTGTACTCTCCCTCCACTCTGGTGTGTACTCTCCCTCCATTCTGGTGTGTACTCTCCCTCCATTCTGGTGTGTACTCTCCCTCCACTCTGCTGTGTACTCTCCCTCCACTCTGGTGTGTACTCTTCCTCCACTCTGGTGTGTACTCTTCCTCCACTCTGGTGTGTACTCTCCCTCCACTCTGGTGTGTACTCTTCCTCCACTCTGGTGTGTACTCTCCCTCCACTCTGGTGTGTACTCTTCCTCCACTCTGGTGTGTACTCTCCCTCCATTCTGGTGTGTACTCTCCCTCCACTCTGGTGTGTACTCTCCCTCCATTCTGGTGTGTACTCTCCCTCCACTGCTGTGTACTCTCCCTCCACTCTGGTGTGTACTCTTCCTCCACTCTGGTGTGTACTCTTCCTCCACTCTGGTGTGTACTCTCCCTCCACTCTGGTGTGTACTCTTCCTCCACTCTGGTGTGTACTCTTCCTCCACTCTGGTGTGTACTCTCCCTCCACTCTGGTGTGTACTCTCCCCCCACTCTGGTGTGTACTCTCCCCCACCCTGGTGTGTACTCTCCCTCCACTCTTCCTCCACTCTGGTGTGTACTCTTCCTCCACTCTGCTGTGTACTCTCCCTCCACTCTGGTGTGTACTCTTCCTCCACTCTGGTGTGTACTCTTCCTCCACTCTGGTGTGTACTCTCCCTCCACTCTGGTGTGTACTCTTCCTCCACTCTGGTGTGTACTCTTCCTCCACTCTGGTGTGTACTCTCCCCCCACTCTGGTGTGTACTCTCCCCCACCCTGGTGTGTACTCTCCCTCCACTCTGGTGTGTACTATCCCTCCACTCTGGTGTGTACTCTCCCTCCACTCTGGTGTGTACTCTTCCTCCACTCTGGTGTGTACTCTCCCTCCACTCTGGTGTGTACTCTCCCTCCACTCTGGTGTGTACTCTCCCTCCATTCTGGTGTGTACTCTCCCCCAACTTTGGTGTGTACTCTCCCTCCACTCTGGTGTGTACTCTCCCCCCACTCTGGTGTGTACTCTCCCTCCACTCTGGTGTGTACTCTCCCTCCATTCTGGTGTGTACTCCCCCCACTCTGGTGTGTACTCTCCCTTCACTCTGGTGTGTATTCTCCCCCACTCTGGTGTGTACTCTCCCTCCACTCTGATGTGTACTCTTCCTCCACTCTGGTGTGTACTCTTCCTCCACTCTGGTGTGTACTCTCCCTCCACTCTGGTGTGTACTCTTCCTCCACTCTGGTGTGTACTCTCCCTCCATTCTGGTGTGTACTCTCCCCCAACTTTGGTGTGTACTCTCCCTCCACTCTGGTGTGTACTCTCCCTCCATTCTGGTGTGTACTCTCCCCCCACTCTGGTGTGTACTCTCCCCCCACTCTGGTGTGTACTCTACCTCCATTCTGGTGTGTACTCTCCCCCCACTCTGGTGTGTACTCTCCCTCCACTCTGGTGTGTATTCTCCCCCACTCTGGTGTGTACTCTCCCTCCACTCTGATGTGTACTCTTCCTCCACTCTGGTGTGTACTCTTCCTCCACTCTGATGTGTACTCTCCCCCCACTCTGGTGTGTACTCTCCCTCCACTCTGGTGTGTATTCTCCCCCACTCTGGTGTGTACTCTCCCTCCACTCTGATGTGTACTCTTTCTCTACTCTGGTGTGTGCTCTCCCCCCACTCTGGTGTGTACTCTACTCTACTCCCCCCCACTCTGTGCTCTCCCCCCCACTCTGGTGTGTACTGGTGTGTACTCTCCCCCACTCTGTGTACTCTCCCCCCCACTCTGGTGTGTACTCTCCCTCCACTCTACTCCCCCCCACTCTGGTGTGTACTCTCCCTCCCCCCCACTCTGGTGTGTACTCTCCCTCCCCCCACTCTGGTGTGTACTCTCCCTCCACTCTGGTGTGTACTCCCCCCCACTCTGGTGTGTACTCTCCCCCCACTCTGGTGTGTACTCTCCCTCCACTCTGGTGTGTACTCTCCCCCCCACTCTGGTGTGTACTCTCCCTCCACTCTGGTGTGTACTCTCCCCCCACTCTGGTGTGTACTACTCTCCCCCACTCTGGTGTGTACTCTCCCCCCACTCTGGTGTGTACTCTCCCCCCACTCTGGTGTGTGCTCTCCCCCCACTCTGGTGTGTACTCTCCCCCCACTCTGGTGTGTACTCTCCCTCCACTCTGGTGTGTACTCTCCCCCCCTCTCTGGTGTGTACTCTCCCCCCACTCTGGTGTGTACTTTCACTATAATGTTACCACCCTAGCTGCAGTCTGGTTTACGCTCACAAGGGTCAGCGTAATTAATTCTGGATGTTCTTGCTGGTACATGACTTGCAGGTACACCCACTGAGCGGTAGCCTTCCACAGCACTACTTGTAAATTTAAGTCACCTTTAAATGCCGCTACCAGTCAAGTTATTCTGAGTACGTACACACACACACACACACACACACACACACACACACACACACACACACACACACGCACACACACGCACGCACGCTCGGGAGAGGGAGATAAGTATCATTAAGATGTTAGGTAGATTCATCAATGCACACTTACATATAATGAAGGCCGTCATGGTAATCACAGACATCAGTCACTGTTGTAGAAACAGTCAAATATGAAACTGACGAGAGCACATTGAAGAGTGACACTCTGACAGTTGTGTCTAGCACGCTCAAGTGTCTGGATGTTTTCTCTTCCATCGCAAAAACTTTTATCGCCTTTATCGTGTATTCATTTTCTCTTCTTGTAAGTTTGCCACAACTAGTTATTTTTTAGAAGGCAACCTAACCTAATCTAACTTAGCCTAATCTAAATTATTTAACCAAACCTAACTTAACCTAACCAAACCTAATCTAACTTAGCCGAATCAAGAAATTTGTTTCAAAGTGCATGTGAGAAAGGAGTGTCAGTGTATGAGGCAGGAGCATCGTTTCCCATCTTTGCCACATTCTTAGGTCTCTTAAAAAAAAAACATCTTTCATGGCATAACAAATATTCAGTATCAGTGAAATTCCTTTTAATAAATTCTGTTGTAAGACGAAGGATGAGAGGGACACATGATTGAAATATATTAATGAGATGTTAACAAGGTCCCTTCAAGAAAGGACTCGAAATAGTGGATTCAGATTGGACAAATTTAGATTTAAAAAGGGTATAGGAAAGTATTGGTTTGGAAAGATTGGGTGAGTGCAACAGTCTGCCTAGAAAGGTCATTGAAACTAAAACTTTGGCAAGCTTCAAATTAGGGTTAGATAAATACATGAGTGAGAGGGGTAGGATTTGAGTGGGACAGTGTGCAGCCCCCACAACACGTCTACGCCAGCATGACGCAAAATCAGGAAGCCTTCCACATTTTTCTCTCCCAGAAAGCCTGGTTTAGGACAGGGCCGCGGGGGCGTTGTCCCCCCTTTCCCATCTGAGAGCATTCCTCATGTACAAAGAACAGAAAGGCACAATACCGTGACTGGAACAGTATACAAATAACCTGCACATAAGAAATAGGAACTCACGACGTTTCGTAAATTGCTTCTCTCTCCGATGTGCAGGTTATTTGTGTATCCCTCAGGTATATTACAGATATTCCTCTTGGGTAAACTGTGGAGTGTGTAGCTGCCTAGGTTTCTGACCACGTGTATACTCTGTGCCAAGCCAGGCCACACGAGTCGACCACCAGGCCAGGTCACACTACCCTGCCACTTCTGTGTGCTCTCCTGCTCTGCCATTACTGTGTACTCTCCTACCCTGCTACTACTGTGTATTCTCCAACCCTGCCACTACTGTGTACTCTCCTACCCTGCCACTACTGCGTACTTCCAACCCTGCCACTACTGTGTACTCTCCTACTGTCACTGCTGTGTACTCTCCTACCCTGCCACTACTGTGTACTCTCCTCCCTCGGTGATTCATCTCTCACTGCCTCACCCTTACTGGTTTAGCTCTTTCCAGAGAATATAATTGGTTTCTCTTCCTCATTTTCCTGCTCTCTCCATCTCCCTATCTCCTCTACATCTCTCCCTACTCTCCAAATCTCGTTTCCATCTTCTTGTTTATCTCCCTTCATCTCCACCCTCACGCTCCTCCCTCTCATCTCCCCAATTATAGTGAGTTCTTGCTCTTTCTTCTGTCTCCCTCTGCGTCCTCTGACTGGCGGACTCAGTAAGAATATAGGGAGGGAGGGAGAGGGTGAGGCTGGCACCTCTGTGGCACCCTCTGCACTCTGTGTTGCTGTTGACTATCTTCCATTGTGGCACAGAGCAGGAGGTGATGATAACTTGGGATATGGAAGAAAAACTAAAGAGAAAGTGGGAAGGAGGAGGGGGAGATGGGGGGGGGGGCGAAATTGGTGTTAGGGGTGGAACAGGAAGAGGAGAAAAGAAGGCAGTGTGGTGTATAGAAAAGGGGAATGGAAGATTTAGGCGAAAGGAAGGACATGAAATGTGAGAGGAAAGTCTGAGAACAAGTGAAAATGGTGAGAGAGAAGATAATAGCGAAGCGGAGGAGCTGGGGGATTACAGGAAGAAGCGAGGGAGGGATGAAGGTTATAGAGAGGAAAGAATAGAAGGCACATATATAAGGATAATAGAAGATATGATTGGTGGAGAGAAAAGCATAACAGGGGGAGGAGGCGGCGGCAATAATGGACAAAGAAGATAAGACAAAGAATATGAGGAGATACTGAGATCAGAAAAGAATATTAGGTTTAGTGAAGCATGATAGGAGTCAGGTTAATAAGAGGCAGAAATGAGAAAAACGAATAGGAATTAAGACGATTAAAAGGTGAAGATATTTAAGGTTTAAGCGAGTGGGATGGATAACATAAAGAGGGAAAGTTATTAAGAAGAGAGTAAGATAATATCAGGAGGTAGAAAAGATGATTGACATAAAACAGGTAGACGAGAAGTTTATCAAGAGGAGGGAGAAGAAAAGATGAAATGAAGATGAAAAGATGACGGAGGAGAAGATAAAGATGGTAGAACGACGGACATGAAAGTCATTGATCATCTCCTGGAAATGTTCAGATACTGTGAATTATTTTAAATAATGTTACTTACCTGGAGGTTACCTGGAGGTTATTCCGGGGATCAACGCCCCCGCGGCCCGGTCCATGACCAGGCCTCCCGATGGATCAAGGCCTGATCAACTAGGCTGTTACTGCTGGCCGCACGCAGTCCGACGTACGAGCCACAGCCCGGCTGATCCGGCACTGACTTTAGGTATCTGTCCAGCTCTCTCTTGAAGGCAGCCAGGGGTTTATTGGCAATTCCCCTAATGCTTGATGGGAGGCTGTTGAACAGTTTTGGGCCCCAGACACTTATGGTGTTTTCTCTTAGTGTACCAATGGCGCCCCTACTTTTTATTGGCGGCATTTTGCATCCCCTGCCCAGTCTTTTACTTTCGTAGGGAGTGATTTCTGTGTGCAGATTTGGGACCATTCCTTCCAAGATTTTCCAAGTGTAGATTATGATATATCTCTCCCTCCTGCGTTCCAACGAGTACAAGTCAAGTGCTTCCAAGCGTTCCCAGTAGTTAAGGTGCTTGACAGAACTTATACGTGCAGTAAAGGATCTCTGTACACTCTCTAGATCTGCGATTTCACCTGCTTTGAATGGAGATGTTAATGTACAGCAGTATTCCAGCCTAGAGAGAACAAGTGATTTGAAAAGGATCATCATGGGCTTGGCATCTCTCGTTTTGAAAGTTCTCATTATCCATCCTATCATTTTCTTTGCACGTGCGATCGTGGCACTGTTGTGATCCTTGAAAGTGAGATCCTCAGACATTACTACTCCCAGGTCCCATGAGTTCAAACTCCATCCGTTCCCTGGTTTGTTTACAATCGTGTTATTACGATTTCGTGAGTCATGAGGTGTTTCTAGTCATTTAGTAAGTTTATTATTTATATTTTTGAGAACATTAGTTTTTTTGTTAGTTAGGACTGACGTAACTCCTTGCACCTCCATCCCTGCGTCTGTAACTGACACTTCTAGGTGGAGAGCTTCTAGATATTCCTTCTGGATATTACACAAGGCTTAGAGAAGAGAGGTACTAGATATTCCTCAGATTTTACACACCTCATTGTTCATAATTTACATAACCTTGCGAGACAGAGGCTTCAGACCTCACTCAGAGAAGGACGTAGTGGCGAGCACAGTGTCTGGTATATCACCAGAAGGTCACATGAACTGAATAACCTCTCTAGCTCACGCTTCTCCTGAATAACCTCTGTAGCTCACGCTCGTCCAAAAAATACAAGAGTAGCCTTCCCGACCTTATATACAACATATGTCAGGCTCATTTTTTGGAGTATGAAGCACCAGTATAGACCTCACACCTGAGAAGCCATGTTGAGGAACTAGATAAAGTCCTGAGGTATGCAACGAGTCTTGTTCCTGATCTAAGAATCATCAGCTACGAGGTGATGATGATGGAATTTAATCTAACGACATTTTGGGACAGAAGAAAACATTAGACATAATAACATATAAAATACTCGTGGGAATTGATAAGGTAGACAGAGATAGGCTGTGGAGAGGCGAGACACAGGTGCTTCGGAACACAGCTGGAAGTTAGACACAAATGAGCCATAAAGATGTCAGGAAGTGCTTCTTCAGTTTCAGAGTATTCAGGAAGTGGAATGACCTCGCTGAAGAAGTGGTGGAGAAACGTTCCATACAAAGTTTAAAGAGCAGGTATGATGGGACCCATGAGGCTATAAGCGATTATGGCAAGCGGTAAATTGAGAGGTGGGGCCGGGAGCTAGGACTTGTCCCCTGTAACCACATATAGGCGAGTACAGGCATACACATACAAAAGTATACATACATACATTACTTAAGCACACATCCGTACCACATGCGTACAAGTGTTTATAAGTGCTGCAATGTAAATTTATCACCAGTATGGGAATGCCCTGGATGAGGATGTGTGGCAGTGAAAGCTTGAAATACAGGTACGATTGGTCTAGGTGGCTTAGAAGTTAAGTGGAGCTGGTGGTGACAAGTGAAGTGTGGGGGGCAAGAGCTGAGAGACTGTGCAACCACACCTACGTCAGCACTGGCTGACCCCATGACACATGACCAACACTTTACTGTGAGAGTGCTAAACAGATAGAATGTACTAAGAAAGGAGGTAATGGAAGCTGACTTAATACATGCATTCAAGAGTAGGTATGACAGGAGTCCAAAAAGACAGATACTAAGTTACTCCAGTTAATCGACGCGAAGACGATCTCGAGACCTGAAGCTCAACCCTTGCAGACATAGCTAGATGAATACATATTGCGTGTGTGATAAGTTGTTTAGAAAGCCGATAAGTTGAAGAATGATACACTTGTGCAACATTTGGGAATCTTTATTACAGAAACGTTTCGCCACACAGTGGCTTCTTCAGTCCAATACAAAGAACGGTGGAAATGGAGAAGTTTGAGGTAATCAGTACCTCAGCCTGGAATTGATGTGTTCAGTCCATGCACTGACCACATCGATTCCAGGCTAAGCTACTGATTACCTCAAATTCCTCCTCCATTTCTACCGTTCTTCTTTGTATTGGACTGATGAAGCCACTGTGTGGGACCTGTACGTGGTACAGTGAAAATAATTCAGTTGAAACAAGCGGTTGTTATTTAGCATCATCTGGCAAGCCTGAGATTGTTTGGGCGGCTTAAAACATTTTTGCAAGCCCTGGGCAGTGTTCCCAGTGGATAATCTGGGAATGCATACAGGTACATTCCCAGATTACTTCTGCCCACCTTTCAAAGTGACTCTTACACAGTTAAGAGCATACTGCTTCAGACTCTTAAAGTAGACAGGTGGAGAGTTACTTCCTCTACCACCTGCTTAACTGCTTCTCTACTGTATGCCTCACTATTTACTCAGTTTTGTAGATGAATGGTTCAGAGAACCGACATGTTGATAAATTAGACACATGTGCAACTCTTGGGTATCTTTATTGAGGAAACGTTTCGCCACACAGTGGCTTCATCAGTCCATACAAAGGAGAATCTTGAAGAACATGAGGAGAATGAGGTAATCAGTCCCTCAACCTTGAGTCGATGTGGTCAGTCCATCAATCAATCAATCAAGATTGATGGACTGACCACATCGACTCAAGGTTGAGGGACTGATTACCTCATTCTCCTCCTGTTCTTCAAGATTCTCCTTTGTATGGACTGATGAAGCCACTGTGTGGCGAAACGTTTCCTCAATAAAGATACCCAAGAGTTGCACATGTGTCTAATTTATCACTATTTACTCAGTGTTTACCTGCTTCTTTACTTCGTCTGCCTGCCAGTTTACTGTCTGCCTCTCGGTGTTTTCCTATCTTCTCTGAAGACAGGAAAGCATTTCTATGACTTACCCCGCGAGAGAATGGCAGGAGCATGTTGGGATAGAGGTTATCAGAGTGACGGACATACCCATCCAGGTGTTTTCTTGCAGTTATGATGGCAACATCATTGTGATGTATGAACGTTTGTTTCTGTGCCAGTGTATGGTAGTGACTCCAGCTCCCAGAATGGGTTGTCTGGTGCACGCTTGTTGTATTCTGCATGAAGAGTACAGCACAGACTTGGCTCCGATCACGCCTCCCGGTTACGGGACTGATCAGTTAGGCTGTTTGCTTGCAGCTGGCATTCCTTAAACATTTTTTTTTACTAAAAAAATTGTAGTTACACAGTGGGAATAAAAGCTAGCTATGTTTCCCTGTCATATTCCATCACGCAGGATGGTGGCTCATACTAAGTGTTGAAATATGTCAGCTTGAGCTGGGAGACATCATTAGTGTCAGTCTTGGCTTGGAAACTTCATTAGTATCAGCCTGAGCTGGGAGGGAGACTTCGTTAGTGTCAGCTTGAGCTGGGAGACTTCAGTAGAGCAATGAGGATATCGTCAAGTATTCCACCAAGGGTTCATCAGCTATGACAGCTTCAGAGGTTTCGTTCCGGCATAACTAGAGATATCATTTGGTAATTTGCATCTCCTAAGATAGCCCATCCCATAGACAAGAAATGGAATTTTTATGAAGAGCAGGAGTAAGAGAAATTATACGTAGAAGACAAATTGTAGAAGACAAAATGTGGCGTGGGGAGGGTTGGGCAAGTGGGATGTGTATAGTTTAAAACAAGTGATATAAATTATATGAGCGTGTCTGACTGTGTCTGTTGGAGGTTGTGTAGAGAGGGGAAGGGATAGGTTAAAGGGGGTGGAGGAAGAGGTTTCAAAGGAAAGGGGTTGGAGAAGAGGGGGGAAGGGGAGCATTATTGATCCCAGCAGCAGGAACTGCAGCTGCTCCGGGAATGGGTGGGGGTTGGGGGGGATATCAGAAACGAGTGCGAAGCGCTGGAAAAAGTCGGTTCCTGGGATCGATCGGTGAAACAAAGTCGCAGAGCCACTGTAAGATTTGTTTCGATCGCTCCTCTTTCTTATTTTCTTTCTTGTTATTCCCTTTCTCCATTTCTTTACCCTTCTTGTCTGGCTAGCGCGAAAATTTTCGTTGATTGATGCTCTTCGTGTATAACACGAATGGGAATCTTAGGCTAGGAGAGAGAGCTTGAGGTAGAAGATGGTATCGTCATTATTCATGTCTTGTGACTTTTTTTTTCTTGTATCTTCTTGTTCCTTGTTTGCGTTGTGCTTTCATGTGTCTTGTACCTTTTTTGTATTTTCTTCTTGTATCTTCGTTCTTGAGTCTTTGTCATCCAGTCATCTTCAGAACAGGTTACGTTGATTAGTCGGAGACCTGTGTTCTGGCGAGACTTTCACTAGCGAAGCAGTCATGCACGATTTCTATCCGCTACATATCGGAATCACTCTTTCGGAGAGTCTTGAGGTGTGTGTGTGTGTGTGTGTGTGTGTGTGTGTGGGTGTGTGTGTGGATCTACTATGGACTTAATTTAGGTCTGATGTTTCGGACTGCTGGGAGCTGTCTTCAGGTCTGTGATGTTGAGAGCCACCTAACATTTTCTTCAGGTCTGTGCTGGGTATAAATCAGTACTTCAGTGTACTGGTGATTGTAACACATCGTTGCAAAAAATGTCAGTCTTATGCAGTTTGATTGGCCCCCAACCTGAAGTGTCTTTATCGCACCAATATTTTGCCCCTTCGCGCCAATCTTAACATTATTAATTCCCGCCATTTTGATTGACGTATCTTTTTTTTCCGCCCCAATTTATTGGATGCATATTTTTTGGTGTCGATTTGATGTGCCCACTTTTATGTGAAAACCCATCATTGTTTTGGGTGGCTTACCAGATTATGATGGTAAACATACTGTCACGTCTGGCACACATGCACTCATTATTTATAATTATATATATATATATATATATATATATATATATATATATATATATATATATATATATATATATATATATATATATATATATATATATATATATATATATATATATATATATATATATATATATATATATATATATATATATATATATATAATATATATATATATATATATATATATATATATATATATATATATATATATTATATATATATATATATATATATATATATATATATATAATATATATATATATATATATATATATATATATATATATATATATATATATATATATATATATATATATATATATATATATATATATATATATATAATATATATATATATATATATATATATATATATATATATATATATATATATATATATATATATATATAATATATATATATATAATATATATATATATATATATATATATATATAATATATATATATATATAATATATATATATATATATAATATATATATATATAATATATATATATATATATATATATAATATATATATATATATAATATATATATATATATATATATATATATATATATATATATATATATATATATATATATATATATATATATATATATCACACACACTTGATTCACACAGTCTGCTGTCCGGGCGAAACGTGTCTTCAGTAAAATTACCCATATTTTGCACGTCTTATTCACCAATTGGTCAGTACATGTCCTTTCTAAATCTAAACTTATCTAATTTAAATCCATTACTGCGGGTTCTCTCTTGGAGAGATATCCTCAAGACCTTGTTAATATCCCCTTTATTAATATCTATCTTCCTCTTATACACTTCGATCAGGTCTCCCCTCATTCTTCGTCTAACAAGTGAATGTAACTTAAGAGTCTTCAATCTTTCTTCATAAGGAAGATTTCTAATGCTATGTATTAATTTAGTCATCCTACGCTGAATGTTTTCTAACGAATTTATGTCCATTCTGTAATATGGAGACCAGAATTGAGCTGCATAATCTAGGTGAGGCCTTACTAATGATGTATAAAGCTGCAGTATGACCTCTGGACTTCTGTTGCTTACACTTCTTGATATAAATCCCAGTAATCTATTTGCCTTATTACGCACGCTTAGGCATTGCTGTCTTGGTTTAAGGTTGCTGCTTACCATAACCCCCAAGTCCTTTTCGCAATCTGTATGGCTAAGTTCTACATTATTTAACTTATAAGTGCTAGGGTTATGGACAATCCCGAGCTTCAGAACCTTGCATTTATCTACATTGAACTGCATCTGCCACTTTTCTGACCAAGAGTAGAGTTTGTCTAAATCCTCCTGAAGTTCCCTAACATCTACGTTTGAATCAATTATCCTACCTATCTTCGTGTCATCGGCGAATTTGCTCATATCACTAGTAATTCCTTCATCAAGATCATTGATATATATTATAAACAACAACGGGCCCAAGACTGATCCCTGTGGAACGCCACTTGTTACTGATCCCCATTCGGATTTAACCCCATTTATGGACACACTCTGCTTCCTGTCTGTGAGCCATGATTCGATCCACGAGAGCACCCTTCCCCCAATGCCATGAGCTGCTACTTTCTTCAACAGTCGTTGGTGCGGAACTCTATCAAATGCCTTACTAAAATCTAAGTAAATAATATCAAATTCTTTATCGTGGTCAACAGCCTCAAAAGCTTTACTGAAGAAAGTTAATAAATTAGGTAGACAAGACCGGCCTCTTGTGAATCCATGCTGAGTATCATTAATCAAGCTATGCTTATCGAGATGGCTTCTTATAATCTGAGCTATAATTGACTTTAGTAATTTGCCTACAATTGAGGTCAGGCTTATTGGGCGGTAATTTGACGGTAACGACTTGTCCCCTGTTTTAAAAAATAGGACTTACATTAGCCATCTTCCACATATCAGACACTACACCTGTTTGAAGAGATAAATTAAAAATATTAGTTAATGGTTCACAGACTTCCATTTTGCATTCCTTAAGAACCCTTGAAAAAACCTCGTCAGGACCCGGCGACTTATTTTGTTTCAGTCTGTCTATCTGCTTCACAACCATTTCACTAGTGACTGTGATGTTACATAATTTATCTTCTTCTGGCCCACTATAAAAATTAATTACTGGAATATTATTAGTGTCTTCCTGTGTAAAAACCGAGAGAAAATAATTATTTAAAATCGAGCACATTTCATTATCTTTGTCAGTAAGATGCCCATAATTATTTTTAAGGGGACCTATCTTATCTCTAACTTTTGTTCTATATACCTGGAAAAAACAGTATTGTGTATTATTAATGTGACTGTTGGGTGTGTTAGTCAGGGTCAGATGTAGGAACTGGGTCAGGTGTAGGAACTGGGTCAGGTGTGGGACCTGGGTCAGGTGTAGGAACTGGGTCAGGTGTAGGAACTGGGTCAGATGAGGGAATTGGGTCAGGTGTAGGAACTGGGTCAGGAGTGGGAACTGGGTCAGGTGTGGGAACTG
Organism: Cherax quadricarinatus; assembly: GCF_038502225.1. Lineage (NCBI taxonomy): Eukaryota > Metazoa > Arthropoda > Malacostraca > Decapoda > Parastacidae > Cherax > Cherax quadricarinatus. Next base: position 10,531,255 of record NC_091355.1, on the reverse strand, counting down.
GGTCAGGTGTAGGAACTGGGTCAGGTGTGGGAACTGGGTCAGGTGTAGGAACTGGGTCAGATGAGGGAATTGGGTCAGGTGTAGGAACTGGGTCAGGTGTAGGAACTGGGTCAGGAGTGGGAACTGGGTCAGGTGTGGGAACTGGCTCAGGTGTGGGAACTGGGTCAGGCGTGGGAACTGGGTCAGGTGTGGGAACTGGGTCAGGTGTGGGAACTGGGTCAGGTGTGGGAACTGGGTCAGGTGTAGGAATTGGGTAAGGAGTGGGAACTGGGTCAGGTGTAGGAACTGAGTCAGGTGTAGGAACTGGGTCAGGTGTGGGAACTGGGTCAGGAGTGGGAACTGGGTCAGGTGTGGGAACTGAGTTTGCTTGTTCAGACCAAAGCTTTGGTGAGATGGGTAAGGAAGAAGGATGGGTAAGGATAGAAATATTGGAAAAGGGTGGGAGGGGGGTGAGAGGTAAGTGGCCCAACCACTTTGGTGTAATTTAAAAAGTGTACGTGAAATGATAAGATATTATTTAAGGGGTATAAGACTAACCCATCAGAGTCACATAGATATAATAGGTATATAAGTACATGACTCTGAATTGGTAGTAATTATACAAGTTGCAATTTTTTTTTTTTTTTTTTTTTTTTTTACGATTGCACAACGGATATTTATGCGACAAGGAAGGCAATAATTTTCTGGCCAGTTTATAGAATTTCGTGACAATGGCTTCTTACAGGTGGTGTCCAGCCATAGTAAATAGCATAATTTTACATTAGAAAGTTATATAAGATGTCTCCCTAATTGGGGGCGATGATTTTCTCAGTATACATAGAAGGGTTCTGGTGGTACCCAATCTTCTTCATCAGGGAGGTTGCTCAATATCATGGGTCGAGGGTAATCATCTTTATGTGTAAAACGACGGACCCTCTGTAGGAGAGTCATTCTTTGAGTCCTGTGAGGAGGAGTATTGATGATATAATCCGTGGTATTTACCACTTGTATAGGATGTTCTCTATCTGGCATGTATAGTTCTTGCATTGAATAGAGTTGTTTCTTTTTTAGAGTGTCGAGGCATACATTTATGGCAGTAATATCTTGTATGTGTAAATCTGCCATTTTAACTGTCTCTCCTCCTGGTATCGGTAATGAAGCGAAGAGCTCTATTCTGGACCCTTTGTAGCCGTAGCATGTTGGTCTTTGTTGTTAATGACATTGGGACACAAGGGTATTCGAGTATTGGTTTTATTATCATTTTATACAGATGTTTTTTGACATGTTGAGGGGCTTGATTGAATCGAAAGAGTCTGCTAAGACCGGCTTTGGCTATGTTGATCTTTTTAGTTACATGAGATGTTGAGTGGAGCAGCCTGTCTATTTCATATCCCAAAATCTTGTTAGGGTTTCTAATGGCTACAGGTGTACCTCTGATGGAGATACCCCCTTTATCTTCAATTGTTGATGCAAAACATCCTATCGTGCTAACAAGGACCTTGTCAGGATTAGTTGTAATTCTCCGTTTCTTTTCCCAATTAGATGTTCTACGAAGTTCAATATTCATTTTTTCTATGACTCTCTCATACTTGTATTTTCCTGTTACCGGAGTTGATGAGACGACATGAATAACATCATTTGCAAACTGTCACAATTGTGTCATTAAACTCTGGTTGAGGAAGGTCATTCACATAAATGTTGAACAGAATTGGACTTAGACAAGAACCTTGTGGGACACCAGCTGTCGGTATAAAAGGCTCTGTCGACCTGCCATGAAAGGTAGGAATGATTTTTCTTTGAGTTAAGAAATTATATATTACTCTGAGAAAAGTCCAGTTATGGTCTGGTAGGTCAATGAGTTTGTATATAAGGCCATCATGCCATAAGCTATCAAAAGCTTTATGAACATCTCTGGTGGCAATTAAGGCAAGATTGCCCTGATGTTTTAGACTTGCTACAGTATCGAAAATAACATTTATTGCATGATTGGTACCTCTATGTGTTCTAAAGCCAAATTGTTTTTCAGTAAAAAAGTGATTAAACTCCATATAGTAGTTCAATCTGTTGGAAATGACCTTCTCAAGAACTTTTCCAGTGACTTCAAGTAAAGATATAGGTCTATAGTTCCCAGGTTGGTGAATGTCTTTATTGGGCTTACCAAGAAAGATCATCCTAGCAGTCTTAAAAACAACTGGAAAATGTCCTGAGGCCAAGATGGCATTAAAGATATTTACCAAAGACTGTTTACAATTTCTGGGGAGGAACTTTATTTGTTTCATTGTTATTCCAGAGAGGCCAGGGGCTCTATTGCGCATTCTTCCAATAACCTGACTCATCTCTAGTAATGTAATAGGTCTAGTAAGCGGGTGGGTATCTTCAAGAGTTGAAGTATCGATGGAAGGTAGTGGTTGTAGATCATCCAAGTTCTCATCTCTCCATTCATTTACCAACTGATAATGATTATTGTTAAATTGACGACTGTTATTGTGGGAGAGAATTTTCTCCCATACATCACCATACAACTGGGTCAGGTGTGGGAACTGGGTCAGGTGTAGGAACTGGGTGAGGTGTGGGAAATTGGTAAGGAGTGGGAACTGGGTCAGGTGTGGGAACTGGGTGAGGTGTGGGAATTTGGTAAGGAGTGGGAACTGGGTCAGGTGTGGGAACTGGGTCAGATGAGGGAATTGGGTCAGGTGTAGGAACTGGGTCAGGTGTGGGAACTGTCAGGTGTGGGATTTGGGTAAGGAGTGGGAACTGGGTCAGGTGTGGGAACTGGGTCAGGTGTGGGAACTGGGTCAGGTGTAGGAACTGGGTCAGGTGTGGGAACTGGGTCAGGTGTGGGAATTGGGTAAGGAGTGGGAACTGGGTCAGATGTGGGAACTGGGCCAGGAGTGGGAACTGGGTCAGGTGTGGGAACTGGATCAGATATGGGAACTAGGTCAGGTGTGGGAACTTTGTCAGGAGTGGGAACTTTGTCAGGAGTAGGAACTTTGTCAGGTATGGGAACTGGGTCAGGTGTGGGAACTGGGTCAGGTGTGGGAACTGGGTCAGGTGTGGGAACTGGGTCAGGTGTGGGAACTGGGTCAGGTGTAGGAACTGGGTGAGGTGTGGGAATTTGGTAAGGAGTGGGAACTGGGTCAGGTGTGGGAACTGGGTGAGGTGTGGGAATTTGGTAAGGAGTGGGAACTGGGTCAGGTGTGGGAACTGGGTCATGTGTGGGAACTGGGTCAGATGAGGGAATTGGGTCAGGTGTAGGAACTGGGTCAGGTGTGGGAACTGTCAGGTGTGGGATTTGGGTAAGGAGTGGGAACTGGGTCAGGTGTGGGAACTGGGTCAGGTGTGGGAACTGGGTCAGGTGTAGGAACTGGGTCAGGTGTGGGAACTGGGTCAGGTGTGGGAATTGGGTAAGGAGTGGGAACTGGGTCAGATGTGGGAACTGGGCCAGGAGTGGGAACTGGGTCAGGTGTGGGAACTGGATCAGATATGGGAACTGGGTCAGGTGTGGGAACTGGGTCAGGAGTGGGAACTTTGTCAGGAGTGGGAACTTTGTCAGGTATGGGAACTGGGTCAGGTGTGGGAACTGGGTCAGGTGTGGGAACGGGGTCAGGTGTGGAACTGGGTCAGGTGTGGGAACTGGGTCAGGTGTGGAACGGGTCAGTGTGGAACTGGGTCAGTGTGGAACTGGGTCAGGTGTGGGAACTGGGTCAGGTGTGGGAACTGGTCAGGTGATACACGTCATAAAGCGAACGTGAAGGAATTATGTATACACTGGGAACGTCGGGGTTTGGGAGTATTTTTTAATAACTGTTAAGAAAATTGCTTCCTTTGGTAAAGTAATGAGGGTCAGTTGTTTTGAATTATTGCATTTTTTTGTGGCGAGAAACTTGTAGTTGAGCATCAACTTCCATTATGTTGATTTCATTTTGCTGTCTTCGTGCGAGTGACCAGTGTTGACCTTTGTGTAGAAACTAAACTGGAGTGGAAGACTTCTCTGAAATGTGAAGTGATGATGCTGTTTTCTTTTAGATTTTGCCACCGAAGTGGCTAGTTTATTGTGCGCCCCATGTTCATCATGTACGCGGTAGTACGAGAGCTTATGCATACACAAAAGGTCTAGGAACTAGTCCCTATAAGGGTTAACAGGAGTACATCTGGATTTATATCTGTAGTGTATTTATCTGTTAAAAGCAAATTTAGGAAATTTGCTTCCACTCATTGGTGGGGGAAAACTGGTTACTGCAAGAACCCAACCCATGTTTCGCCCTGATGCTGACGCTCTCTTCACAAGTCTGAGGAAGAAGAGGGCCTCGGAGAAGTGTCGAAATATATTTCAAGTTGGCTCGAATGTCAAGTTTCTTGTGCTTTTTTTTTCCCTCGAGATTTTTATTTCTGCTTAATTTTGATCTACTGTCTCAGCAGTTGTTTCTTGTTTTTGGTTGTATGGCTCATACAGGTTTGCAGTTTTTTTAATACGTTAGTAATCTTCCTCTTTCACACTTCTGACCTTCCACACTCACTACTGTCTTTCATGTTATGGTGTAGTCTCTACCTGTTTACTGAGTTATAAAGGTCTCTCTCTCACTGTGTCTCTGTCTGTCTCTCTCTCACTGTGTCTGTCTGTCTCTCTCCCTCTCTCTAACGTGTATCGCTCTCTTTCCTGCGTTGAGTTATCCTGCCTGGCTGCACTCTTTACACCTGTGTGGGTTAGTCCCCCTTGGTGTGTGTGGTGGCGGCCCACCCGAGGCTTATGACGCAGGCTCCGCTGGTCGATAGCTGGGTGGTGGTGGAGGCAGGGTGGGCGGCTCCTGGAGGCGAGTGTCCTTCCTTCCACCTTCTCTCTGTGGGCGGCGGCGGCGGCAGCAGCACCAGCAGCGCCTCCGATAGTTCACTCTCATTGCTGCTTCTTCCAGCCTCACTCTGATTCACATTTATCGGCCAGCAGTTCCTTTATCTTCCACTCTCCCGTGGTTGTGTTTTCCTAACTGGGACTTCACTAATTGTAAGGTTTAATCGGGACTGGAAAAACAAAGTGATTTTGGCACTGCTAGCCCAAGTACAAGTGGCTCTTGTTCCTGGAGTAGTGAACTTAAGCAGTGCCACCCTGACACTTCCGCCACTAGTGTCATAACTCTACCTGTTTTGCTACCTTGTATTTCTTTTTTAACATTTAGAGGCATTTTGGGAAAGAAACTATTTTTGCCTGACTACCTTTTTGCAGAGCGATTTGGGAAACACTTGTATTTTGTCTAAATTTTTGTCTTTCTTGGCGTGTTTTGACGTGGCAGTGTATATTGACTTTGTGTGTGTGTGAGGTTGGTCATTAGTGGTG
>NC_091355.1:10513447-10520947 GCF_038502225.1 Cherax quadricarinatus | reverse complement strand
GTGGAGGCAGAGCAGCAGTGACATTACATACACCACACTGATGGTGGTGATTGTTACCTAGGGTGGAGGCAGAGGAGCAGTGACACTACATACACCACACTGATGGTGATGATTGTTACCTAGGGTGGAGGCAGAGCAGCAGTAACACTACATACACCACACTGATGGTGATTGTTACCTAGGGTGGAGGCAGAGCAGCAGTAACATACATACCCCCACACTGATGGTGGTGATTATGGTACCCAGGGTGGAGGCAGAGCAGCAGTGACATTACATACACCACACTGATGGTGGTGATTGTTACCTAGGGTGGAGGCAGAGCAGCAGTAACACTACATACACCACACTGATGGTGGTGATTGTTACCTAGGGAGGAGGCAGAGCAGCAGTAACACTACATACACCACACTGATGGTGGTGATTGTTACCTAGGGTGGAGGCAGAGCAGCAGTAACACTACATACACCACACTGATGGTGATGATTGTTACCTAGGGTGGAGGCAGAGGAGCAGTGACACTACATACACCACACTGATGGTGATGATTGTTACCTAGGGTGGAGGCAGAGCAGCAGTGACATTACATACACCACACTGATGGTGGTGATTGTTACCTAGGGTGGAGGCAGAGCAGCAGTGACATTACATACACCACATTGATGGTGGTGATTGTTACCTAGGGTGGAGGCAGAGCAGCAGTCACATTACATACACCACACTGATGGTGGTGATTGTTACCTAGGGTGGAGGCAGAGCAGCAGTGACATTACATACACCACACTGATGGTGGTGATTGTTACCTAGGGTGGAGGCAGAGCAGCAGTAACACTACATACACCACACTGATGGTGGTGATTGTTACCTAGGGTGGAGGCAGAGCAGCAGTAACACTACATACACCACACTGATGGTGATGATTGTTACCTAGGGTGGAGGCAGAGCAGCAGTGACATTACATACACCACACTGATGGTGGTGATTGTTACCTAGGGTGGAGGCAGAGCAGCAGTGACATTACATACACCACACTGATGGTGGTGATTGTTACCTAGGGTGGAGGCAGAGCAGCAGTAACACTACATACACCACACTGATGGTGGTGATTGTTACCTAGGGTGGAGGCAGAGCAGCAGTGACATTACATACATCACACTGATGGTGGTGATTGTTACCTAGGGTGGAGGCAGAGCAGCAGTAACACTACATACACCACACTGATGGTGATGATTGTTACCTAGGGTGGAGGCAGAGCAGCAGTAACACTACATACACCACACTGATGGTGGTGATTGTTACCTAGGGTGGAGGCAGAGCAGCAGTGACATTACATACACCACACTGATGGTGATTGTTACCTAGGGTGGAGGCAGAGCAGCAGTAACACTACATACACCAAATTGATGGTGATGATTGTTACCTAGGGTGGAGGCAGAGCAGCAGTAACACTACATACACCACACTGATGGTGATGATTGTTACCTAGGGTGGAGGCAGAGCAGCAGTGACACTACATACACCACACTGATGGTGATGATTGTTACCTAGGGTGGAGGCAGAGCAGCAGTGACATTACATACACCACACTGATGGTGGTGATTGTTACCTAGGGTGGAGGCAGAGCAGCAGTGACACTACATACACCACACTGATGGTGATGATTGTTACCTAGGGTGGAGGCAGAGCAGCAGTGACACTACATACACCACACTGATGGTGATTGTTACCTAGGGTGGAGGCAGAGCAGCAGTAACACTACATACACCACACTGATGGTGATTGTTACCCAGGGTGGAGGCAGAGCAGCAGTGACACTACATACACCACACTGATGATGATGATTGTTACCTAGGGTGGAGGCAGAGCAGCAGTGACACTACATACACCAAACTGATGGTGATGAGTGTTATCTAGGGTGGAGGCAGATTAGCAGTGACATTACATACACCACACTGATGGTGATGATTGTTACCTAGGGTGGAGGCAGAGCAGCAGTAACACTACATACACCACACTGATGGTGATGATTGTTACCTAGGGTGGAGGCAGAGCAGCAGTAACGCTACATACACCACACTGATGGTGATGATTGTTACCTAGGGTGGAGGCAGATTAGCAGTGACATTACATACACCACACTGATGGTGATGATTGTTATCTAGGGTGGAGGCAGAGCAGCAGTAACACTACAACAATGATGATGATGATTGTCACCTAGGGTGGAGGCAGAGCAGCAGTAACACTACATACACCACACTGATGGTGATGATTGTCACCTAGGGTGGAGGCAGAGCAGCAGTAACACTACATACACCACACTGATGGTGATGATTGTTACCTAGGGTGGAGGCAGAGCAGCAGTAACACTACATACACCACACTGATGGTGATTGTTACCTAGGGTGGAGGCAGAGCAGCAGTAACACTACATACACCACACTGATGGTGATGATTGTTACCTAGGGTGGAGGCAGAGCAGCAGTAACACTACATACACCACACTGATGGTGATGATTGTTACCTAGGGTGGAGGCAGAGCAGCAGTGACACTACATACACCACACTGATGGTGATGATTGTTACCTAGGGTGGAGGCAGATTAGCAGTGACATTACATACACCACACTGATGGTGATGATTGTTACCTAGGGTGGAGGCAGAGCAGCAGTAACACTACATACACCACACTGATGGTGATGATTGTTACCTAGGGTGGAGGCAGAGCAGCAGTAACACTACATACACCACACTGATGGTGATGATTGTTACCTAGGGTGGAGGCAGAGCAGCAGTAACACTACATACACCACACTGATGGTGGTTTAAGGCCACCAGAAAACCTAAGCAGAGGCCAGACAGCTGTCTCAACGTCAATAATACAACTGCAGATACATCGTCATTAGGGTTCTAGTTTGAAATGTCTAATATACACACAGTAGAATTCTTAAATCTAACCTATTTTGGAAGTGTTATATTTACAAGGCACTGACACGTACGATCTTTCGTCTGAGAATGTTGTCTTATGGTTGACAAGGGAGGATCACCTAGCTGACTGAGGCTCAAATATGAGATTCGTTTCTTTTAACAAATTTTACTTTAGAGGCTTCTGAAAGGACTGCCAGTGTGTCTAATATTAGTTAGAAGAGATAAACTGATAAATGATCTTTGAACTTAGAGGTGGTATAATGGTATCCTTATTACATTATATCTTCCATTACTTGAAGAATTACCGAAGATAATATTAAGTTAAAGTGTTAAATAACTCGCTTGTAAAAGTTTCTGAAGTGTTGTCTAACACTGTAAGGAAACTGTCCAGAGAAAAGCACTTTAATGTATGAAACAACTTTAACAAGTGTAACAATAGGTGTGCTAGCTGACTGGGAGTGTAGTGGTAGGTGGCAGTGTGGAGGTAGTGTAGTGGTGGGTGGCAGTGTGGAGGTAGTGTAGTGGTGGGTGGCAGTGTGGAGGTAGTGTAGTGGTGGGTGGCAGTGTGGAGGTAGGTAGTGAGTGGTGGGTGGCAGTGTGGAGGTAGTGTAGTGGTGGGTGGCAGTGTGGAGGTAGTGTAGTGGTGGGTGGCAGTGTGGAGGTAGTGTAGTGGTGGGTGGCAGTGTGGAGGTAGTGTAGTGGTGGGTGGCAGTGTGGGGGTAGTGTAAGGGTAGTGTAGTGGTGGGTGGCAGTGTGGAGGTAGTGTAGTGGTGGGTGGCAGTGTGGGGGTAGTGTAGTGGTGGGTGGCAGTGTGGGGGTAGTGTAGTGGTGGGTGGCAGTGTGGAGGTAGTGTAGTGGTGGGTGGCAGTGTGGAGGTAGTGTAGTGGTGGGTGGCAGTGTGGAGGTAGTGTAGTGGTGGGTGGCAGTGTGGAGGTAGTGTAGTGGTGGGTGGCAGTGTGGAGGTAGTGTAGTGGTGGGTAGTGTGGAGGTAGTGTAGTGGTGGGTGGCAGTGTGGAGGTAGTGTAGTGGTGGGTGGCAGTGTGGAGGTAGTGTAGTGGTGGGTGGCAGTGTGGAGGTAGTGTAGTGGTGGGTGGCAGTGTGGAGGTAGTGTAGTGGTGGGTGGCAGTGTGGAGGTAGTGTAGTGGTGGGTGGCAGTGTGGAGGTAGTGTAGTGGTGGGTGGCAGTGTGGGGGTCGGGTAGTGTAAGTGTGGAGGTAGTGTAGTGGTGGGTGGCAGTGTGGAGGTAGTGTAGTGGTGGGTGGCAGTGTGGAGGTAGTGTAGTGGTGGGTGGCAGTGTGGAGGTAGTGTATTGGTGGGTGGCAGTGTGGAGGTAGTGTAGTGGTGGGTGGCAGTGTGGAGGTAGTGTAGTGGTGGGTGGCAGTGTGTAGGTAGTGTAGTGGTGGGTGGCAGTGTGGAGGTAGTGTAGTGGTGGGTGGCAGTGTGGATGTAGTGTATTGGTGGGTGGCAGTGTGGAGGTAGTGTAGTGGTGGGTGGCAGTGTGGAGGTAGTGTAGTGGTGGGTGGCAGTGTGGAGGTAGTGTAGTGGTGGGTGGCAGTGTGGAGGTAGTGTAGTGGTGGGTGGCAGTGTGGAGGTAGTGTAGTGGTGGGTGGCAGTGTGGAGGTAGTGTAGTGGTGGGTGACAGTGTGGAGGTAGTGTAGTGGTGGGTGGCAGTGTGGAGGTAGTGTAGTGGTGGGTGGCAGTGTGGAGGTAGTGTAGTGGTGGGTGGCAGTGTGGAGGTAGTGTAGTGGTGGGTGGCAGTGTGGAGGTAGTGTAGTGGTGGGTGGCAGTGTGGAGGTAGTGTAGTGGTGGGTGGCAGTGTGGAGGTAGTGTATTGGTGGGTGGCAGTGTGGGGGTAGTGTAGTTGTGGGTGGCAGTGTAGTGGTGAATGGCAGTGTGGAGGTAGTGTAGTGGTGGGTGGCAGTGTGGAGGTAGTTTAGTCGTGGGTGGCAGTGTTGGTTAGTGTAGTGGTGGGTGGCAGTGTGGGGGTAGTGTAGTGGTGGGTGGCAGTGTGGGGGTAGTGTAGTGGTGGGTTGCAGTGTGGGGGTAGTGTAGTGGTGGGTGGCAGTGTGGAGGTAGTGTATTGGTGGGTGGCAGTGTGGAGGTAGTGTATTGGTGGGTGGCAGTGTGGGGGTAGTGTAGTGGTGGGTGGCAGTGTGGGGGTAGTGTAGTGGTGGGTGGCAGTGTGGGGGTAGTGTGGTGGGTGGCAGTGTTGGTTAGTGTTTTGGTGGGTGGCAGTGTGGGGGTAGTGTAGTGGTGGGTGGCAGTGTGGAGGTAGTGTAGTGGTGCGTGGCAGTGTGGGGGTAATGTATTGGTGGGTGGCAGTGTGGAGGTAGTGTAGTGGGTGGCAGTGTGGAGGTAGTGTAGTGGTGGGTGGCATTGTTGGGTAGTGTATTGGTTGGTGGCTGTGTGGGGGTAGTGTAGTGGTGGGTGGCAGTGTGGGGGTAGTGTAGTGGTGGGTGGCAGTGCCGAGGTAGTGTAGTGGTGGGTGGCAGTGTTGGGTAGTGTATTGGTGGGTGGCAGTGTAGGGGTAGTGGAGTGGTGGGTGGCAGTGTGGGGGTAGTGTAGTGGTGGGTGGCAGTGTGGAGGTAGGGTAGTGGTGGGTGGCAGGTAGTAGTGTAGTGGTGGGGCAGTGTGGAGGTAGTGTAGTGGTGGGTGGCAGTGTGGAGGTAGTGTAGTGGTGGGTGGCAGTGTGGAGGTAGTGTAGTTGTGGGTAGTGTAGTGGTGGGTGGCAGTGTGGAGGTAGTGTAGTGGTGGGTGGCAGTGTGGAGGTAGTGTAGTGGTGGGTGGCAGTGTGGAGGTAGTGTATTGGTGGGTGGCAGTGTGGGGGTAGTGTAGTGGTGGGTGGCAGTGTGGGGGTAGTGTAGTGGTGGGTGGCAGTGTGGGGGTAGTGTAGTGGTGGGTGGCAGTGTGGAGGTAGTGTGGTGGGTGGCAGTGTGGAGGTAGTGTAATGGTGGGTGGCAGTGTGGAGGTAGTGTAGTGGTGGGTGGCAGTGTTGGTTAGTGTTTTGGTGGGTGGCAGTGTGGGGGTAGTGTAGTGGTGGGTGGCAGTGTGGAGGTAGTGTAGTGGTGCGTGGCAGTGTGGGGGTAATGTATTGGTGGGTGGCAGTGTGGAGGTAGTGTATTGGTGGGTGGCAGTGTGGAGGTAGTGTAGTGGTGGGCGGCATTGTTGGGTAGTGTATTGGTGGGTGGCTGTGTGGGGGTAGTGTAGTGGTGGGTGGCAGTGTGGGGGTAGTGTACTGGTGGGTGGCAGTGTGGGGGTAGTGTAGTGGTGGGTGGCAGTGTGGAGGTAGTGTAGTGGTGGGTGGCAGTGTGCGGGTAGTGTATTGGTGGCTGTGTGGGGGTAGTGCAGTGGTGGGTGGCAGTGTGGGGGTAGTGTAGTGGTGGGTGGCAGCGTTGGTTAGTGTATTGGTGGTTGGCAGTGTGAAAGAAAGAAAGAAGAAAGATTTTGTTCGGATTTTTAACCCCGGAGGGTTAGCCACCCAGGATAACCCAAGAAAGTCAGTGCGTCATCGAGGACTGTCTAACTTATTTCCATTGGGGTCCTTAATCTTATCCCCCAGGATGCGACCCACACCAGTCGACTAACACCCAGGTACCTATTTGCTGCTAGGTGAACAGGACAACAGGTGTAAGGAAACGTGTCGGAATTTCCACCCGCCGGGAATCGAACCCGGGCCCTCCGTGTGTGAAGCGGGAGCTTTAGCCACCAGACCACCGGGTGGCAATGTGGAGGTAGTGTAGTGGTGGGTGGCAATGTGGAAGTAGTGTAGTGGTGGGTGGCAGTGTTGGGTACTGTATTGGTTGGTGGCTGTGTGGGGGTAGTGTAGTGGTGGGTGGCAGTGTGGGGGTAGTGTAGTGGTAGGTGGCAATGTTTGGTAGTGTATTGGTGGCTGTGTGGGGGTAGTGTAGTGGTGGGTGGCAGTGTGGAGGTAGTGTAGTGGTAGGTGGCAGTGTTTGGTAGTGTATTGGTGGCTGTGTGGGGGTAGTGTAGTGGTGGGTGGCAGTGTGGAGGTAGTGTAGTGGTGGGTGGCAGTGTGGGGGTAGTGTATTGGTGAGTGGCAGTGTGGAGGTAGTGTGGTGGGTGGCAGTGTGGAGGTAGTGTAGTGGTGGGTGGCAGCGTTGGGTAGTGTATTGGTGGGTGGCTGTGTGGGGGTAGTGTAGTGGTGGGTGGCAGTGTGGAGGTAGTGTAGTGGTGGGTGGCAGTGTGGGGGTAGTGTATTGGTGGGTGGCAGTGTGGAGGTAGTGTAGTGGTGGGTGGCAGCGTTGGGTAGTGTATTGGTGGGTGGCAGTGTGGAGGTAGTGTAGTGGTGGGTGGCAGTGCCGAGGTAGTGTAGTGGTGGGTGGCAGTGTTGGGTAGTGTATTGGTGGGTGGCAGTGTTGGGTAGTGTATTGGTGGGTGGCTGTGTGGGGTAGTGTAGTGATGGGTGGCAGTGTAGTGGTGGGTGGCAGTGTGGAGGTAGTGTAGTGGTGGGTGGCAGTGTTGGTTAGTGTATTGGTGGGTGACAGTGTGGAGGTAGTGTAGTGGTGGGTGGCAGTGTGGAGGTAGTGTAGTGGTGGGTGGCAGTGTGGGGAGTGTAGTG